>NW_027202908.1:0-132102 GCF_024711535.1 Dipodomys merriami | reverse complement strand
GGATAGTGTAAGGGTTAGTGTTAGGGTGAGAGTTAGGTTTCGAGTTAAGTTTAGGGTTAGGGTGAGGGTTAGGGTAAGGATTACGGTGAGGGTGAGGGTTAGGGTTAGGCTTAGTGTTAGCTTGAGGTTTAGGATGAGGGTTAGGGTTAGGATTAGGGTTAGGGTGAGGTCTAGGTTGAGGGTGAGGTTTAGGTTTAAGGTTAGGGTGAGGTTTAGGGTTAGGGTTAGGGTTAGGGTGAGGGTGAGGTTTAGGGTTAGAGATAGGGTTAGTGTGAGGCTGATTGAGATTGTTAGAGTTAGGGTTAGTGTTAGGGTTACGGTTAGGGTGAGGAATAGGGTGAGGGTGAGGGTTAGGTTTAGGGTTAGGATTAGGATTAGGGTAATAGGGTGAGTGTGAGGGTTAGGGTTAGGGTTAGGCCTATGGTTAGGCTGAGGGTGAGGGTGAGGGTGAAAGTTAGGGCTAGGTTGAGACTGAGGGTTTGGGTTAGGGTGAGAGTTAGTGTTCGGGGTAAGTTTATGGTTAGGATGAGGGTTAGGGTTAGTGTTACAGTGAGCTTGAGGGTTAGGGTTAGTTTGAGTGTTAGGGTTAGGGTTAGGTTTAATTTTAGGGTGAGGATTAGGGTTAGGGTTAGGGTAAGGATTAGGATTAGAATTAGGGTTAGAATTAGGGTGAGGGTGAGGGCTAAGGTGAGGGTGAGTTTACTGTTAGTGTTAGGGTGAGGTTTAGGTTTAGGGTTAGGGTTAGGGTGAGGGTTTGGATGAGGGTTAGGGTTACGGTGAGGGTGAGGGTTAGGGTTTGGGTGATGGTAAGGGTAAAGATGAGGGTTAGGCTGAAGGTGAGTGTTAGGATTAGGGTTAGGGTTAGGGTTAGGGTTAGGTTTAGGGTTAGGATTAGTGTTATTGTTAAGTTTATGGTTAGACTTACGGTGAGGGTGAGGGTGAGGGTCAGGTTGAAGTTTAGGGTTAGGGTGAGGTTTAGGGTTAGGGTTAGGTTGAGGGTGAGGTTTAGGGTTAGATTTAGGGTTAGCGGGAGGGTTAGTTCGTGGGTTAGAGTTAGGGTTAGTGTTAGGGTTAAGGTTAGGGTGAAGGTTAGGTTGAGGTTAAGGGTTAGGGTTTGGGATAGGGTATGCTTAGGGTTAGGGTGAGGGTTAGTGTAAGTTTTAGGTTTATTTTTAGGCTTAGGCTTAGGGTTAGGCTGGGGGTGAGTGTGGGGCTGAGGATTAGGTTTAGTGTGATGGTTAGGGTTAGGTTTAGGGTGAGGTTTAGGGTTTGGGTTAGTTTTAGAGTTAGGTTTAGTTTGAGGGTGAGGTTTAATGTTAGAGTTACGGTTAGGGTGAGGGTTAGGTTGAGGTTTAGGGTTAGGGTTAGTGTTAGGGTTAAGGTTAGGGTGAGAGTTAGTGGGAGGGTTAGGGTTAGGGATTGGGTTTGTATTGGGGTTGGGATGATTGTCAGTGTGTGCGTTAGGGTTAGGTTTAGGTTTAGGCTTAGGGTTAGGCTGAGGTTGAGGTTCATGGTGAGGGTTAGGGTTAGAGTTAGGGTTAGAGGGAGGGTGAGGTTTACTGTTAGAGTTAGGGTTAGGGTGAGGCTGAGGTTGAGGGTTAGGGTTAGTGTTAGTGTTAGGGTTAGGGTTAAGGTGATGGTTAGAGTAAGGGTGCAAATTAGGGTTAGGTTTAGGATTTGGATTAGGATTAGGCTTAGGGTGAATGTGAGGGTTAGGGTTAGGGTTAGGCTTAGGCTTGGCTTAGGCTGAGGGTGAGGGTGAGTGTGAGGGTTAGGGTTAGCTTGAGGGTTAGGGTTAGGGTTAGGGTGAGGTTTGGGTTAGGGTTAAGTTTAGGGTTAGGGTGAGGGTTTCGGTGAGGGTGAGGGTTAGGGTTAGGTTGAGCGTTAGCGTTAGGTTTAGGGTTGGGGTAATGGTTATTTTTAGAGTTAGTGTTAGGGTGAGGGTTAGGATGAGGGTTAGGGTTAGGATTAGAGTTAGGGTGAGGGCTTGGGTGAGGGTGAGGTTTAGGGTTAGGGTTGGGGTGAGGTTTACCGTTAGGGTTAGGGTTAGGTTTAGGTTTAGGGTGAGGGTGAGGTTTAGGGTTAGAGTTAGGGTTAGGGTGAGGCTGATTGTGATTGTTAGAGTTAGGTTTAGTGTTCGACTTAGGGTTAGGGTTAGGGTTAGGTTGAGGGTGAGGGTTAGCATTAGGTTTAGGATTAGAATTAGGGAAAGGGTTAGGGTTTGTTTGAAGGTTAGGGTTAGGGTTAGGGTTAGGGATAGGCTGAGGGTGAGGGTTACGGTGAGGGTTAGGGTTGGGGTTAGGTTTAGGCTTAGGGTTAGGGTGAGAGTTAGGGTTCGAGTTAAGTTTATGGTTAGGGTGAGCCTAAGGGTTAGGGTTACGGTGATCGTGAGGGTTAGGGTTAGGTTGAGGGTTAGGGTTAGGATTAGGGATACGGTTACGGTGTTGGTTAGTGTTAGGTTTAGGGTAAGGGTTAGGAGGATAATTAGGTTTAGGATTAGAGTTAGGGTGAGGGTGTGTGTTAGGATTAGGTTTAGGGTTAGGGTTAGAGTTAGAATTAAGGTGAGGGTGAGGGTTAGGGTTAGGTTTAGGTTGAGTTTTAGGTTTAGGAGTAGGATTAGGGTTAGGGAGAGGGTGAGGTTTATGGTTAGATTTAGGGTTAGGGGGAGAGTTATTTCATGGGTTACCGTTAGTGTTAGTGTTAGGGTTAAGGCTAGTGTGAGTGATAGGTTGAGGTTAAGGGGTAGGGGTAGGGTTAGGGTTAGGATTAGGGTTAGGGTGAGGGTGAGTGTGAGGGTTAGGGTTAGGGTGAGGCTTAGTCTTAGCGTTAGGCTGAGGGCGAGTGTGGGTGTTAGGATTAGGTTTAGGGAGAGGGCTAGGGAGAGGGTGAGGTTTAGTGTAAGGGTTAGGCTTTGGCTTAGGGTTAGGCTGAGCGTGGGGTTGAGGGTGAGGTTTAGGTTAAGGGTGATGGTTAGGTTTACAGTTAGGGTGAGGGGTAGGTTGACGTTTAGGATTAGGGGGAAGGTTAGGGTGAGAATGATGGTAAGGGTAAAGGTGAGGTTTAGGCTGAAGGTGAGATTTAAGTTAAGGGTGACGATTAGGGTTAGGTTTAGGGTTAGGGTAAGGGTAAGGGTTAGGAGTAGGGTGAGGGTTAGATTGAGGATTAGGGTTAGGGTTAGGGTGAGGTTTAGGATTAGGGTGAGGGTTAGGGTTAGTGTGAGGGTTAGTGTTAGTTTTAGGGTTAGTGTTCGTGTTAGGGTAAGTGTTAGGGTGAGGGTTAGGGTTAGGGTGAGGCTAATGGTTAAGTTGAGGGTTAGGGTTAGGGTTATTGTTAGGGTTAGGGTTAGGGTTATGGTTATGCTGAGGGTGAGGGTGATTGTTAGGGTTAGGGTTAGGGTGAGGTTTAGTGTTAGGGTCAGGGTGAGAGTTAGAGTTAGGGTGAGGATGAGGTTTAGGGATAGTGTTAGGGTTAGGGTGAGGGTTAGTGTGAGTGTTAGGGTTAGAGTAAGTGTTAGGGTGGGGTGACCATAAGGGTAAACGTGAGGGTTAGGCTGAGGATAAGGGTTATGGTCGGATGATTTTTAGGTTTAGGGGGAGGGTTAGGGTTATGGGAAGGATGTGAGTGAGGGTTAGATTGAGGATTAGTGTCAGGGTTAGTGTGTGGTTTAGGGTGATGGTGAGGGTTAGGGTTAGGGTGAGGGCTAGGGTGAGGGTGAGGTTTAGGTTTAGGTTCAGGCTGAAGTTTAGGGTTAGGGTGATGGTTCTGGTTAGTGTGAGGTTTAGTGATAGGGTTAGGGTTAGTGTTAGGGTGAGGGTAAGTGTTAGGGTGAGGGTTAGGTTTAGGGTGAGAGTTATGGATAGGTTGAGGGTTAGGGTTACGGTTAGGGTTATTTTTAGGCTTAGTGTTAGGTTTACGGTTACAGTGAGGGTTAGGGTGATGGTTAGGTTTAGGGTTAGGGTGAGGTTTAGGTTTAGGGTTAGGATTAGAGTTAGGGTTAGGGTGAAGGTGAGGTTTACTTTTAGAGTTAGGGTTAGTGTTAGGGTTAAGGTTAGGATGAGGGTTAGGGTTAGGGTTAAGCTTAGGCTTAGGCTTAGGCTTAGGCCGAGTATGAGGGTGAGGGTTAGGGTTAGGGTTAGGGTGAGGGTTAGGGTTAGGGTTAGGGTGAGGGTGATTATAAGGTTTAGCATTAGGATTAGGGTTAGGGTGAGGGCTAGGCTGAGGGTTAGGGAGATGGTTAGGTTTAGGGATAGGGTTAGGTTTAGGATTAGGGTTAGGGTGAGGTTGAGTGTGAGTGTTGGTGTTAGGCTTAGGGTTAGGCTTATGGTTCGGCTGATGGTTAGGGTGTGGGTTAGGGTTAGGGTTTGGGTTAGAGTGTGGGTGAGGCTGAGGATTTATGTTATGTTTAGGGTTATGTTTAGGGTTAGGGTTAGGCTTAGGCTTAGGGTTAGGGTTAGGGTGAGGTTTAGGGTTAGATATAGGATTAGGGGAGGGTTAGGGTAAGGGTTAGGTACAGGGTTAGTGTTAGGATTAGGGTGAGAATGAGGGTTAGGTTGAGTTTTAGGGTTAGGGTTAAGTTTAGGGTTAGTGTGAGGGTTAGTGTTAGGGTTAGGGTTAGAGTTACAGTGAGGGTGAGGTTGCGGGTGAGATTTAGGGTTAGAGATAGGGTGGGGTATACGGTTAGGGTTAGGGTTAATTGAGGGTGAAGGTGAGGTTTAGGGTTAGATTTAGGGTTAGTGATAGTTTGAGGGTTAGGTTTAGGGTTAGGGTGAAGTTTATGGTGAGGGTGAGGTTTAGGGTTAGAGTTAGGTTTATGGTGAGGGTTAGGGTTAGCGTTAGTGCTAGGGTTAGTGTTAGGGTGAGAGTTAGGGGGAGGGTTAGTTTTAGGTTTAGGATTAGGTTTAAGGGGAGGGTGAGTGTGTGTGTTAGGTTTAGGATTAGGGTTAGGGTAAGGACTAGGGTGAGGGTGAGAGTTAGCGTAAGGGTTAGGCTCAGGCTTTTAGGGTTAGGCTGAGCGTGAGGTTGAGGGTGAGGGTTAGGGTTAGGGTGATAGTTAGGTTTACCGTTAGGTGAGGGGTAGGCTGAGTTTTAGGGTTAGGGGGAGGATTAGGTTGAGAATGATGGTAAGGGTAAAGGTGAGGTTTAGGCTGAGGGTGAGGGTTAAGGTAAAGGTGAGGGTTAGGAGAAGTGTGTGGGTGAGTGTTAGATTGAAGATTAGTGTTGGGGTGAGTGTGAGGTTTAGGGTGAGGATGAGCATTAGGGTTAGGGTGAGGTCTAGCGTGAGGGTGAGGTTTAAGTTTAGGTTTAGGTTGAGGTTTAGCGTTAGGATGATGGTAAGGGTTAGTGTGAGCGTTAGTGTTAGGGTTAGGGTTAGTGATAGGGTTAGGTTTAGTGTTAGGGTGAGGGTAAGAGTTAGGGTGAGCGTTAGGGTTAGGGTGAGGGTTATGTTAGGTTGCGGGTTAGGGTTAGGGTTAGTGTTAGGTTTAGAGTTAGGGTAAGTGTGAGAGTCAGGTTTACAGTTAGAGTTAGGGTTACTGTTAGGTTTAGGGTTAGGGTGAGGGTTAGGGTTAGGATTAGGCTTAGGCTTAGGCTTAGGCCGAGCATGAGGGTGAGGGTTAAGGTTAGGGTTAGGGTGATTGTTAGGGTTAGGTTAAGAGTTACAGGTTGAGGATGAGGTTGGGGTTTAAGGTTAGTGTGACCTTTAGGTTGAGGTTTAGGGTTACGGTTAGGGTTAGGGGTAGGTTGAGAGTGAGGTTTAGGGTTGGGGTTAGTGTTATGGTGAGGGTGAGAGTTAGCTTGAGGTTTAGGGATAGGGCTAGGTTTAGGATTAGGGTTAGGGTGAGGGTGGGTGTGAGGGTAAGGGTGAGGGTTAGGGTGAGGGTAAGTGTTAGGGTGAGGGTTTGGGTTAGGGTGAGGGTTATGGTTAGGGTTAAGTTTAGGATTAGGTTTAGGGTGAGGGTGAGTATGAGGGTTAGTGTGAGGGTTAGGGTGAGGGTAAGTATTAGGTTTAGAGTTTGGGTTAGGGTGAGGGTGAGGTTTGGAGTTAGAATTACGGTTAGGATGAGGTTGAGGTTGAGGGTGAGGTTGAGGGTAGGGTTAGGGTTAGGGTTACGTTGAGAGTTAAGGTGAGGGTTAGGGTTAGAGTTAGGATTATGGTTAGGGTTAGCGTTAGGGTTAGGGTGATGGTGAGGTTTAGGTTTAGAATTAGGGTTAAGGTGAGGTTGAGGGTGAGGGTGAGGGTTAGGGTTAGGGGTAGGATATGGATTAGGGTTAGGGTTACGGTGAGTGTGAGGGTTAGGGTTAGGGTTAGGGTTAGCCTTAGGTTTAGGCTGAGGGAGAGTGTGAGGGTGAGGGTTAGGGTTAGTTTGAGGGTTAGGATTAGGGTTAGGTTGAGGTTTATTGTTAGGTTTACTGTTAGATTCAGGGTTATGTTGAGGGTGAGGTTTAGGGGTAGAGTTATGGTTCGGTTAAGTTTAGGGTTAGGGTGAAGGTTAGGGTAAGGGTTATGGTGAGATTAAGGATTAGGTTTAGGTGGAGGGTTAGGGTTAGGGTTAGGGTGAGGGTGAGGGTTAGGGTTAGTTTTAGAGTTAGGGTTAGGGTGAGGGTTAGGATGAGGATTAGGTTTAGAATTAGGGTTAGAGTGAGGGCTAGGTTGAGGGTCAGTGTTATGGTTAGTATTAGATTAAGTTTTAGGGTTAGGTTTAGGGTTAGGTTGAGAGTTAGGTTGAGGATTAGGGTTATAGTGAGTGTGAGGGTTAGGGTTAGGGTGAGGGTTAGTGTTAGTGTTAGGGTTAGGGTTAGCATTAAGTTTAGGGTGAGGGTGAGTGTTAGGATTAGGGTTAGGGTTAGGGTTAGGTTTAGGGTTAGGATTAGTGTTATTGTTAGGGTTAGAGTTAGAATTTTGGTGATGGTGAAGCTGAGGGTGAGGGTGAGGATTAGGGTTAGGGTTAGGGTGAGGTTTAGGGTTAGATTTAGGATTAGAGTTAGGGTGAGGGTGAAGTTTAGCATTAGATTTAGGGTTAGTTAGAGGGTTAGGTTGAGGGTTAGGGTTAGTGTTAGTGTTAGCGTTAAGTTTAGGGTGAGGGTTAGGTTGAGGTTTAGGTTTATGGTTAGGGTTATGCTTAGGAATAGGTTTAGTGTGAGTGTGAGTGTGAGAGTTAGGGTTTAATCTATGGCTTAGGCTTAGGGTTAGGCTGAGTTTGAGGTTTTGGGTGAGGATTAGGGTTAGGGTTAATCTTAGGCTTAGGCTTAGGGTTAGGCTGAGCGTGAGGTTGAGGGTGAGGGTTAGGGTTAGTGTGATGGTTAGGTTTACTGTTAGGGTGAGGGTTAGGATGAGATTTAGAGTTACGGTGAGGATGATCGTAAAGGTAAAGGTGAGATTTAGGCTGAGGGTGATGGTAAAGATAAGTGTGAGTGTTAGTGTTAGGTTTAGGGTTAGGGTAAGAGTTAGGGTAAGTGTTAGGGTGAGTGTTAGATTGAGGATTAGGTTTAGGTTAGGTTTATTGTTAGGGTCAGGGTTAGGGTTACGGTTACGGTGAGGGTGAGGGTGAGGTTTAGGGTTAGGGTTAGGGTGAGGTTTAGTGTTAGGGTTAGGGTTAGAGTTACTGTTAGCGTGAATGTGAGTTTTAGGTGTAGAGTTAGAGTGAGGGTGCGGGTTAGGGTCAGGGTTAGGGTTAGGGTGCGGGTTCGTGTGTGGGTAAGGGTAAGGGTAAAGGTGAGGGTTAGGCTGAGGATGAGGGTTACGGTAAGAGTGAGTGTTAGGGTTAGGTGGAGGTTTAGTGTTAGGGTTAGGGTGAGGGTGAGGGTTAGATTGAGGATTAGTATCAGGGTTAGTGTGAGGTTTAGGGTGAGGATGAGGGTTAGGGTTAGGGTGAGGTCTACAGTGAGGGTGAGGGTTAGGGTTAGTGTTAGGGTGAGGTTTAGGGTTAGGGTGATGGTTAGGGTTAGTGTGAGCCTTAGTGTTATTGTTAGGGTTAGTGTTAGGGTGAGGGTAAGTGGTAGGGTGAGGGTTAGGGTAAGGGTGAGTGTAATGGTTAGGGTGAGGGTTAGGGTTAGGTTTAGGTTTATTGTTAGGGGTAGGGTTAGGGTTAGAGTTAGGGAATGGGTGAAGGTGAGATTTAGGGTTAGACTTAGAGTTAGTGTTAGGGTTAGGGTTAGAGTGAGGGTTAGGGATACGGTTAGGTTTAGGATTATTCTTAGGCTTAGGCTTAGGCCGAGCATGAGGTTGAGGGTTAGAGTTAGGGTTAGGGTGAGGGTTAGGGTTAGGGTTAGAGTGAGGTTTAGGATGAGGTTTAGTGTTAGGAGTAGGGTTAGGGTGAAGGCTAGGGTGAGGGTAAGGGTGAGGGTTAGGGTTAGGGAATGGGTTAGGTTTAGGATTAGGGTTAGTGTGAGGGTGTTTGTGAGGGTTAGGGTTAGAGTTAGGGTTAGGCTTAGAGGTAGGGTGAGGGTTAGGGTGTGGGTTAGGGTTAGGGTTTGGGTTAGGGTGAGGGTGAGGCTGAGGATTAGGATTACTTTTAGGGTTGGGTTTCGGGTTAGGTTTAGTGTTATGTTTAGGGTTATGGTTAGGCTTAGGGTTAGGGTTAGGGTGAGGTTTAGGGTTAGTTATAGGGTTAGGGGGAGGTTAGCGTAAGGCTTAGTCATAGGGTTAGTGTTAGGGTTAGGGTGATGGTGAGGGTTAGGTTGAGGTTTAGGTTTAGGGTTAAGGCTAGGGTTAGTTTGAGGGTTAGTGTTAGGGTTACGGTTAGTGTTAGCATGAGGGTAAGTGTTAGGGTGAGGGTTAGGGTTAGCGTTATTGTTAGCGTTAGGGTTAAGGTTGCGGTTACTGTGAAGGTGAGGGTGACAGTTAGGGTTATGGTTCAGATGAGGTTTAGGGATAGGGTTAGGGTTAGGTTTAGGGTGAGTTTTAGGGTTAGAGTTAGGGTTAGGGTGAGGCAGAAGTTGAGGCTTATGGTTAAGATTAGTGTTCGGGTTAGGCTTACGGTGAGGGTTAGGTTGAGGGTGAGGGTTACGTTTAGGGTTAGGATTAGGATTAGGGTTAGTGTTAGCGTGAGTGTGAGGGTTAGGGTTAGGTTTAGGGTGAGGGTTAAAGTTAGGATTAGGGTGAGTTTTAGTGTTTGGGTTAGGGTTAGAGTTAGGGTTAGGGTGAGCATGAGGTTCAGGGGTAGATTTAGGGTTGGGGTTAGGGTTATTTTTAGGGTTAGAGTTAGGGTTAGTGTTAGGGTTAGGGGTAGGGTGAGGGTTAGGTTTAGCATTAGGCTTAGGCTTAGGCTTAGGCCAAGTATGAGGGTGAAGGTTAGGTTTAGGGTTAGTGTGAGAGTTAGGATGAGGTTTAGGGTTAGGATTAGGGTTAGGTTGAGGGCTAGGGTGAGGGTTATGGTGAGGGTTAGGTTTAGGCATAGGGTTAGGTTTAGGATTAGGGTTAGGGTTAGGGTTGTGGTGAGGTTTAGGGTTAGGGTTAGGGTTAGGGTTAAATTTAGTCTTCGGGTTAGGTTGAGGGTGAGGGTGGGGGTGAGGTTAGGGTTACTATTAGGGATAGGGTTAGGGTTATTTTTAGTGTTATGGTTAGGGTTAAATTTGCAGTGAGGGGGAGGCTGCGGGTGAGGGTTATGGTTAGAGTTATGGTCAGGTTTAGGGTTAGTGTTATTCTTAGGGGTAGGTTTAGATTTAAGGTGAGGGTGAGGGTTAGGGTTGGGGTGAGGTTTAGGGTTAGGGTTAGGGAGAGATTTAGGGTTCGGTTAAGTTTAGGGTTAGCGTGAGGGTTAGGGTTAGGGTTAAGGTGAGCATGAGGGTTAGGATTATGGTTAGGATTAGTGTTATTGTTACTGTTAGGGTTAGAGTTATGGTGAGGGTTAGGGTGAGGGTTAGGCTTAGAGTTCGGGTGAGGTTTAGGGTTAGGTTTAGGATTAGGGTTAGGCTGAGGGTGAGGTTTAGAGTTAGATTTAGGGTTAGTTGGAGGATTAGGTCGAGGGTTAGGGTTAGGGTTAGTGTTTGGGATAAGGTTAGGGTGAGGTTTAGGTTGAGGTTTAGTGTTAGGGTTAGGTTTAGGATTAAGGTTAGCGTGAGGGTGAGTGTGAGGGTTAGGTTTAGTCTTACGCTTAGGGTTGAGGGTGAGGGTGGGGGTAAGGATTAGGGTTAGGGTGATCATTAGGGTTAGGGTTAGGGTGAGGGTTAGGGTTAGGATTAGGGTTAGGGTGAGTGCTAAGGTGAGGGTGAGGGTTAGGGTAAGGGTTAGGCTTAGGCTTAGCGTTAGGCTGAGCGTGAGGTTAAGGGTGAGGGTTATGGTTAGGGTTAGGGTGAGGTTTAGTGTTAGGGTTAGTGTGGAGGAGATGGTAAGGGTAAAGGTGATGGTTAGGCGGAGGGTGAGGGTTACGGTAAGGGTGAGTGTTAATGTTAGGGTGAGGGTTAGGGTGAGGGTTATTGTGAGGGTGCGGGTTAGATTGAGATTTAGTGTTAGGGTTAGTGTGAGGTTTAGGGTGAGGATGAGAGTTAGGGTTAGGGTGAGGGCTAGGGTGAGGGTAAGGTTTAGGGTAAGTGTTAGGGTGAGGTTTAGGGTTAAGGTGATGATTAGAGTTAGTGTGAGTGTTAGTGTTAGGGTTAGGGTTACTGTTAGGGTGAGGGTAAATGTTAGGGTGAGGTTTAGGGTTAGGGTTAGGGTTATTATTAGCATTAGGGTTAGGGTTAAGGTTACTGTGAGGGTGAGGGTGAGGGTTAGGGTTATGGTTTGGATGAGGTTTAGGGATAGGGTTAGGGTTAGGGTTAGGGTTAGGGTGAGGTTTAGGGTTAGATTTAGGGTTAGGGTGAGGCAGAAGTTGAGGGTTAGGGTTAGGATTAATGTTAGGGTTAGGCTTAAGTTGAGGGTTAGGTTGAGGGTGAGGGTTAAGTTTAGGGTTAGGATTAGGATTAGGGTTAGGGTTAGGGTTAGTGTGAAGGTTAGGGTTAGTGTCAGGCTTAGGGATAGGCTGAGGGTGAGGGTGAGGGTGAGCGTTAGGGTGAGTGTTATGGTTAGGGTTATGGGGAGGGTTAGGATTAGGTTTAGGTTTAGGATTAGGGTTAGGGTGAGGGCTAGGGTGAGGGTGAGGTTTAGGGTTAGGGTTAGGGTGAGGTTTAGGTTTAGTTTTAGGGTTAGGGTGAGGGTGAGGTTTAGGGTTAGAGTTAGGGTTAAGTTGAGGCTGAGGGAGCGGGGTAGGGTTAGGGTTAATTTTAGGATTAGGGTAAGGGATAGGGTGAGTGTGAGGGTTAAGTTTAGTGTTAGGGTTAGGCTTAGGGTTATGCTGAGGTTGAGGGTGAATGTGAGGGTTAGGGTTAGGGTGAGGGTGAGGGTTAGGTTTAGGGTTAGGGTGAGTGCTAGGATGAGGTTTAATGTTAGGATTAGGTTTAGGGTGAGGGTTAGTCTGAGGGTTATGGTGAGTTTTAGGTTTAGGCATAGGGTTAGGTTTAGGATTAGCGTTAGGTTGAGGGTGAGTGTGAGAATTAGGGTTAGGGTTAGGCTTAGGGATAGGGTTAGGTTTAGGATTAGGGTTAGGGTTAGGGTTACGGTGAGTGTTACAGTTAGGGTTAGGGCTAGGGTTATTGTTAGTGTGATGGTTAGGGTTAAGTTTGTGGTGAGGGTAAGTCTTAGGGTGAGGGTAAGAGTTATGTTTAGGGTTAGTGTTAGGGTTAGGTTTAGTGTTATTGTTAGGTTGAGGGTTAGAGTTACAGTGAGTTTGAGGGTGACGGTGAGGGTTAGGGTTAGTGTAACCTTTAGGTTGAGGTGTAGGGTTAGGGTTAGCGGTAGGTTGAGGGTGAGGTTTAAGGTTAGAGTTAGGGTTAGGGGGAGTATTAGGGTTAGGTTTAGGGTTAGGGTTAGTGTTAGGGTGAGGGTGAGGGTTAGGTTGAGGTTTAGGGATAGGGTTAGGTTTAGGATTATGTTTAGGGTGAAGATGAGCGTGAGGTTTAGGTTGAGGGTTAGGGTGATGGTAAGTGTTAGGGTGAGGGTTTGGTTTAAGGTGAGGGTTATGGTTAGGGTGAGGGTTTGGATTAGGGTTAGGGTGAGTTTTAGGATTTGAGTGTTAGAGTGAGGGTGAGGGTGAGGGTGAGGTTTAGGGTTAGAGTTAGGGTTCTGGTGAGGGTTAGGTTGAGGTTTAGGGTTAGTGTTAGGGTTAGGGTCACGGTGAGAGTTAGGGGGAGGGTTAGGTTTATGGTTAGGGTTAGCGTTAGGGTTAGGGTGAGGGTGAAGTTTAGGTTTAGAATTAGGGTTAAGGTGAGGCTGAGGGTGAAGGTGAGGATTAGGGTTAGGGTTAGGATTTGGATTAGGGTTAGGGTTAGGGTGGGTATGAGGGTTAGTTTTAGGGTTAGGTTTAGCCTTAGGTTTAGGCTGAGGGTGAGAGTGGGGGTTAGGGTTA
Source organism: Dipodomys merriami (assembly GCF_024711535.1). Taxonomy (NCBI): domain Eukaryota; kingdom Metazoa; phylum Chordata; class Mammalia; order Rodentia; family Heteromyidae; genus Dipodomys; species Dipodomys merriami. The sequence continues at coordinate 119,725 of NW_027202908.1, read as the reverse complement.
GTTTGACGGTTAGGGTTAGGGTTAGGGTGAGGTTTAGTGTTAGGGTTAGGGTTAGGGTTATGGTGAGGTTGAGGTTTAGAATGAGGATTAGTGTTAGGGTTAGTGTGAGGCTTAGGGTGCGGATGAGATTTAGGCTTAGGGTAAGGGCTAGGGTGAGGGTAAGTTTTAGGGTTAGTGTTATGCTGAGGTTTAGGGTTAAGGTGATGATTAGGGTTAGTGTGAGGTTTAGTGTTAGGGTGAGGGTAAGTGTTAGGGTGAGGGTTAGGGTTAGGGTTAATGTTAGCGTTAGGGTTAGGGTTACAATTACTGTGAGGGTGAGGCTCACCCTCACGGTTAGGGTTATGGTTTGGATGAGGTTTAGGGATAGGTTAAGGGTTAGGGTTAGGTTGAGGTTTAGGTTTAGTGTTAATGTTAGGGTGAGGGTGAGGTTTAAGGTTAGAGTTAGGGTTAAGTTGAGGCTGAGTGTGCTGGGTAGGGTTAGTGTTAGTTTTAGGATTAGGGTAAGGGATAGGGTGAGTGTGAGGGTTAAGTTTAGGGTTAGGGTTAGGCTTAGGGTTATGCAGAGGTTGAGGGTGAATGTGAGGGTTAGGGTTAGGGTGAGGGTGAGGGTTAGGTTTAGGGTTAGCGTGAGTGCTAGGATGAGGTTTAGTGTTAGCATTAGGGTTAGGGTGAGGGTTAGTCTGAGGGTTATGGTGAGTTTTAGGTGTAGGTATAGGGTTAGGTTTAGGATTAGCGTTAGGTTGAGGGTGAGTGTGAGAGTTAGGGTTAGGATTAGGCTTAGGGATAGGGTTAGGTTTTGGATTAGGGTTAGGGTTAGGGTTACGGTGAGGGTTACAGTTAGGGTTAGGGCTAGGGTTATTGTTAGTGTTATGGTTAGGGTTAAGTTTGTGGTGAGGATGAGGCTTAGGGTGAGGTTAAGGCTTATGTTTAGGTTTAGGGTTAGGCTTAGGTATAGTGTTATTGTTAGGTTTAGGGTTAGAGTTACAGTGAGTTTGAGGGTGACGGTGAGGGTTAGGGTTTGTGTGACCTTTAGGTTGAGGTGTAGGTTTAGGGTTAGGGGTAGGTTGAGGGTGAGGTTTAGGGTTAGAGTTATGGTTAGGGGGAGTGTTAGGGTGAGGTTTAGGGTTAGGGTTAGTGTTAGGGTGAGGGTGAGGGTTAGGTTGAGGTTTAGGGATAGGGTTAGATTTAGGATTAGGGTTAGGGTGAGGGTGAGTGTGAGGTTTAGGGTGAGGGTTAGGGTGATGGTAAGTGTTAGGGTGAGGGTTTGGTTTAGGGTGAGGGTTATGTTTAGGGTGAGTGTTTGGATTAGGGTTAGGGTGAGTTTTAGGATTTGGGTAAGTGTTAGAGTGAGTGTGAGGGTGAGGGTGAGGTTTAGGGTTAGAGTTAGGGTTCTGGTGAGGGTTAGGTTGAGATTTAGGGTTAGTGTTAGGGTTAGGGTTACAGTGAGAGTTTGAAGGAGGGTAAGGGTTAGGGTTAGGGTTATGGTTAGTGTTAGCGTTAGGGTTAGGGTGAGGGTGAAGTTTAGGTTTAGAATTAGGGTTAGGGTGAGGCTGAAGGTGAAGGTGAGGATTAGGGTTAGGGTTAGGATTTGGATTATGGTTAGGGTTAGGGTGAGTGTGAGGGTTAGGGTTAGGGTTAGGGTTAGCCTTAGGTTTAGGTTGAGGGTGAGGGTGAGGGTGAGGGTTAGGGTCAGTTTGAGGGTTAGGGTTAGGGTTAGGGTTATTTTTAGTGTTATGGTTAGGGTTAAGTTTGCAGTGAGGGTGAGGCTGAGCGTGAGGGTTATGGTTAAGGATAGGGTTAGGGTTAGTGTTATTGTTAGGGATAGGATTAGAGTTACGGTGAGATTGAGGTTGAGGGTGAGGGTTAGGGTTAGGTTGAGGTTTAGGGTTAGGGTTATGGTTAGGGTTAGGGTGAGGGTGAGGTTTAGGATTAGAGTTAGTGTTTGGGGGAGGGTTAGGATGAAGTTTAGGGTTAGGGTTAGTGTTAGGGTTAGAGTGAGGGTGAGGGTTAGGTTGATATTTAGGGATAGGGTTAGTGTTAGGGTTAGGGTGAAGATGAGGGTTAGGTTGAAGTTTAGGGATAGGGTTAGGTTTAGGATTAGGGATAGGGTGAGAGTGAGTGTGAGGGTTTGGATGATGGTTAGGTTTAGTGTTAGGGTTAGGCTGAGGGTGAGGGTAGGGGTGAGGATTAGGGTTAAGGTGATGATTAGGGTTAGGGTTAGTGTTATTGTTAGGGTTAGGGTTAGAGTTCCTTTGAGGGTGAGGGTGCGGTTGAGGGTTAGTGTTATGGTTAGGGTGGGGTTAAGGGTTAGGTTTAGGGTTAGTGTTAGGGTGAGGGTGAGCTTTAGGGTTAGATATAGGCTTAGGGTTAGGGTGAGGGTTAGGGTTAGTTTTTGGGTTAGGGTGAGCGTGAGGCTGAGAATTAGGGTTAGGTTTAGTGTTAGGGTTAGTGTTAGGTTTAGGGTGAGGGTTAGGGTTAGGGTTACAGTGAGGTTTAGGGTTAGGGTTAGGGTTAGGATTAGGCTTCGTGTTAGGCTGAGGGTGAGGGTGGCTGTGAGGATTAGAGTTAAGATTAGGGTTAGGGTTAGGGTTATTGTTAGTGTTATTGTTAGGGTTATGTTTGCTGTGAGGTTGAGGCTGAGGGTGTGAGTTATTGTTAGGGTTATGGTTAGGGTTAGGGTTAGTGTTATTCTTAGGGTTATTTTTAGATTTACGGTGAGGTTGAGGGTGAGGGTGAGGGTTAGCGTTAGGGTGAGGTTTAGGGTTATAGATAGGATTAGGTTTAGGGTGAGGGTGAAGTTTAGCGTTAGATTTAGTGTTAGTTGGAGGGTTAGGTTGAGGGTTAGTGTTAGTGTTAGTGTTAGGGTTAAGGGTAGGGTTAAGGTTAGGTTGAGGTTTAGGGTTATGGTTAGGGTTAGGGTTAGGATTAGGTTTAGGTTGAGTGTGAGTGTGAGGGTTAGGGTTAATCTTAGGCTTAGGCTTAAGTTTAGGCTGAGGGTGAGGGTGGGGTTGAGGATTAGGCTTAGGGTGATGGTTAGGGTTAGGGTTAGTGTGAGGGTTAGGATGAGGGTTAGGGTTAGGATTAGGTTTCAGGTGAAGGCTAGGGTGAGGGTGAGGGTTAGGGTAAGGTTAGGGTAAGGTTTAGGCTTAGGCTTAGGGTTAGGCTGAGCGTGAGGGTGAGGGTGAGGGTTAGTGTTAGGGTGATGGTTAGGTTTACTCTTTGGGTGAGGGTTAGGATGGGATTTAGGGTTAGGGTGAGGGTTAGGGTGAGGATGATGGTAATGGTAAAGGTGAGGTTTACCCTGAGGATGAGGTTTAAGATAAGGGTGAAGTTTAGTTTTAGGTTTAGGGTTAGGATAAGGGTTAGGGTGAGCTTTAGATTGAGGATTAGGTTTAAGGTTAGTGTGAGCTTTAGGGTGAGGAGGAGGGTTAGGTTTAGGGTGAGAGTGAGGGTTAGAATTAGGGTTAGGGTGAGTGCTAGGGTGAGGGTGAGGGTTAGGTTTAGGGTTAGGGTTAGGGTGAGGTTTAGAATTAGGGTGAGGTTTAAGGTTAGAGTGAGGGTTAGTGTTAGGGTTAGGGTTAGTGTAAGGGTGAGGGTAAGTGTTAGGGTGAGGTTTAGGGTTCGGATGAGGGTTATGTTTATGGTGAAGGTTAGGCTTAGGTTTAGGTTTAATGTTAGGGTTAGGGTTAGTGTTGCGGTTACGGTGAGAGTGTGGGTGAGGGTTAGGGTTAGGCTTAGGGTGAGGTTTAGTGTTAGGGTTAGAGTTAGTGTTAGCATGAGGGTGAGGTTTAGGTGTAGAGCTAGGGTTAGGGTTAGGGTTATGGTTAGTGTGCGGGTTAGGGTGGGGGTGACGTTAAGGGTAAAGTTGAGGGTTAGGCTGAGGGTGAGGGTTACGGTAAGAGTGAGGATTAGGGTTAGGGTGAGAGTTAGTGTTAGGGTTAGGGTGAGGGTTAGTGTTAGGGTTAGGGTGAGGGTGAGGGTTAGATTGAGGATTAGTATTAGAGTTAGTGTGAGGTTTAGGGTGAGGATGAGGGTTAGGGTTACGGTGAGCCTTAGTGTTATTGTGTTAATGTGAGGGTAAGTGTTAGGGTGAGGGTTAGGGTAAGGGCGAGTGTAATGGTTAGTGTGAGGGTTAGGGTTAGATTTAGGGATAGGGTGAGTGTGATATTTAGGGTTAGAGTTAGAGTTAGTGTTAGGGTTAGGGTTAGGGTGAGGGTTAGGTATAGGGTTAGGGTTAGGCTTAGGCTTAGGCTTATGCTTAGGCTGAGCATGAGCGTGAGGTTTAGAGTTAGGGTTAGGGTGAGGGTTAGGGTTAGGTTGAGGGTTAGGATGAGGTTTAGGGTTAGGATTAGGGTTAGGGTGAGGCTAGGGTGAGGGTTAGGGTGAGCGTTAGGGTTAGGAAATGGGTTAGGTTTAGGATTAGGTTTAGGGTGAGGGTGATTGTTAGGGTTAGGGTTAGGGTTAGGGTTAGCCTGAGAGTTACGGTGAGGGTTAGGGTGTGGGTTAGGGTTAGGGTTTGGGTTAAGGTGAGGGTGAGGCTGAGCATTAGGCTTACTTTTAGGGTTAGGGTTAGGGTTAGGTTTAGCATTAGGGTTAGGGTTAGGGTTAGGCTTAGGGTTAGGGTTAGGGTGAGGTTTTAGGTTAAATATAGGGTTAGGGCGACGGTTTGGGTAAGGGTTAGGCATAGGGTTAGTATTACGGTTAAGGTGAGAGTGAGGGTTAGGTTGAGGTTTAGGGTTAGGGTTAAGTTTAGGGTTAGTTTGAGGGTTAGTGTTAATGTTGGGTTAGTGTTGTGGTGAGGGTAAGTGTTAGGGTGAGGGTTAGAGTTAATGTGAGGGTTGGGTGAGGGTGAGGTTTAGTGATAGAGTTAGGTTTAGGGTGAGGGTTAGGTTGAGGTTTAGGGTTAGGATGTTAGTGTTAGGGTTAGGGTGAGGATTAGGGGGATTGTTAGGGTTAGGGTTAGGGTTAGCGTTAGCGTTAGGGTGTGGTTGAGGTTTAGTGTTAGAATTAGGGTTAGGTTGAGGCTGAGGGTGAGTGTTAGTTTTAGGGTTAGTGTTAGGGCGAGGGTTAGGGTGAGGGTTAGGGTGAGGGTTAGTGTTAAGATTAGGATTAGGATTAGGATTAGGGTTAGGGTTAGGGTGAGTGTGAGGGTTAGGTTTAGGCTTAGGGTTAACCTTAGGTTTAGGCTGAGAGTGAGGGTGAGGGTGAGGGTTAGGTTTAGCCTGAGAGTTAAGGTTAGGGTTACAGTGAGTTTTAGTGTTAGGGTTAGGGTTAGAGTTAGCTTTAGGGTGAGCATGAGATTTAGGGGTAGATTTAGGGTTGGGGTTAGGGTTATTTTAGGGTTAGGTTTAGGGTTAGTTTTAGAGTTGGAGTTGCAGTTAGGGTTAGGGTGAGCGTGAGGTTTACAATTAGAGTTAGGGTTAGTGTTAGGGTTAGGGTTAGTATGAGGGTTAGGGTTAGGATTAGGCTAAGGCTTATGCTTAGGCTTAGGCCGAGCATGAGGGTGAGGGCTAGGGTGAGTGTTATGGTGAGGGTTAGGTTTAGGCATACGGTTAGGGTTAGGATTCGGATTAGGGTGAGGGTGAGTGTGAGGTTAGGGTTAGGGTTAGGCTTAGGGATAGGGTTAGGTTTAGAATTAGGGTTAGGGTTAGGGTTATGGTGAGGGTTATGGTTAGGGTTAGGGCTAGGCTTATTGTAAGGATTAGGGTTAGGGTTAAGTTTTCGGTGAGGGTGAGGCTGAGGATTAGGGTTAGGATTAGTATTATTTTTGGGGATAGGCTTAGAGTTACAGTGAGGTTGAGTGTGAGGGTGTGGGTTAGGGTTAGGCTGACGTTTAGGTTGAGGTTTAAGGCTAGGGTTAGGGGTAGTTTGAGGGTGAGGTTTAGGGTTAGAGTTAGGGTTAGGGGGATTGTTAGGGTGAGGTTTTGGGTTAGGGTTAGGTTTAGGATTAGGGTTAGGTTGAGGGTGAGTGTAAGGGTTAGCGTGAGCATTAGGGTGAGGGTAAGTGTTAGGGTGAGGGTTAGGGTTAGGGTGATGGTGAGGGTGACGTTTAGGGTTAGAGTTACAGTTAGGGTGAGTGTTAGGGTGAGGTTTAGGGTTATGGTTAGTGTTACAGTTAGGGTTAGGTTGAGAGTTATGGGGAGGTTTAGGGTTAGGGTTAGGGTTAGTATTAGGGTTAAGCTGAGGGTGAGGTTTAGGGTTAGAAGTAGGGTTAGGATTAGGCTGAGTTTGAGGGTGAAGGTTAGGGTTAGGGTTAGGGTTCGGATTAAGGTTAGGGACAGGGTGAGTGTGAGGGTTAGGATTAGGGTTAGGGTTAGCCTTAGGTTTTGGCTGAGGGTGAGGGTGAGGTTGAGGGTTAGGCTTAGGCTTAGGCTTAGGGTTAGGCTGAGCGTGAGGTTGAGGGTGAGGGTTAGGGTTAGGGTTAGGGTGAGATTTAGTGTTAGGGTTAATGTGGGGGTGATGGTAAGTGTAAAGTTGAGAGTTAGGCTTAGGGTGAGGGTTAAGTTAAGTGTCAGGGTTAATGTTAGGGTGAGGATTAGGGTTAGGGTTTGGGTGAGGGTGAGGTTTAGATTGAGGATTAGTGTTAGGGTTACTGTGAGGTTTAGGGTGAGGATGAGGGTTAAGGTTTAGGGTGAGGGCTAGGGAGAGGGTGAGGTTTAGGGTTAGTGGTAGGGTGAGGTTTAGGGTTTGGGTGATGACTAGGGTTAGTGTGAGGGTTAGTATTAGGGTTAGGGTTAGTGTTAAGGTGAGGGTAATTGTCAGGGTGAGTGTTAGGTTTAGGGTGAGGGTTATGGTTAGGGCGAGGGTTAGGGTTAGAGTTAGGGTTATTGTTAGCGTTAGGGTTAGGGTTATGGTTACTGTGAGAGTGAGGGTGAGGTTTAGAGTTATGGTTCGGATGAGGCTTAGAGATAGGGTTTGGGTTAGGGTTAGGGTCAGGTGAGGTTTAGGGTTAGAATTAGGGTTAGGGTCAGGCTGAGGGTGAGGGATAGGTTAGAATTAATGTTAGGTTTAGGCTTAAGGTGAGGGTTAGGTTGAGGGTGAGGGTTAGGGTTAGGGTTAGGATTAGGATTAGGATTAAGGTTAGGTTTAGGGTGAGTGTGAATGTTAGGGTTAGGGTACGGGTTAGGCTTAGGGTTAGGCTGAGGGTGAGCGTGAGGGTGAGGGTTAGGGTTAGGGTGAGGTTTAGGGTTAGGTTTAGGGTGAGTGTGATGATTAGGGTTAGGGTTAGGGTTAGGGTTAGGCTTAAGTTTAGGCTGAGGGTGAGGGTGAGGGTTAAGGTTAGGGTGAGGGTTAGGATTAGGGTTATGGGGAGGGATAAGATGAGGGTTAGGGTTAGGATTAGGGTTAGGGTGAGGGCTATGGTGAGGGTTAGGGTTAAGGTGAGGTTTACAGTTTGGGTTAGGGATAGGGTTATGGTGACGGTGAGGTTTAGGGTTAGAGTTAGGGTTAAGTTGAGGCTTAGGGTCAGGTTAGATTTAGGGTAAAGATTAGGATTAGGGTAAGGGATAGGGTGAGTGTGAGGTTTAGGGTAACATTTAGGGTTAGGCTTAGGGTTACGTTGAGGGTGAGGGTGAGGGTTAGGGTTAGGGTGAGGATTAGGGTTAGGTTTAGGGTGAGATTTAGGGTTCAGTTTAAGTTTAGGGTTAGGGTGAGTGTTAGGGTTAGGGTTATGTTGAGCGTGAGGGTTAGGGTTAGGTTGAGGGTTAGGGTTCGGGTTAGGTTTAGGTTGAGGTTAGGGTTAGGATTAGTGTGAGGGTTAGTGTTAGGGTTAGGATTAGTGTTAGGGTCAGGGTAAGTGTTATGGTGAGGGTTTGAGTTAGGGTGAGGGTGAGGGTGAGGGCAAGGCTGAGGGTTAGGGTGAGGGTGAGGGTGAGGGTTATGGTTATGGTGAGGGTTAGCATTAGGGTTAGGGTTATTGTTAGGGTTAGGTTTAGAGTTACGGTTATGGTGAGGGAGAGGGTGATATTTAGGGTTAGGTTTAGGGTGAGGTTTAGGGATTGGGTTAGGGTTAGATTTAGGTTTAGGGTGAGGGTTAGGTTTAGATTTAGAGTTAGGTTTAGGGTGAGAGGTTGAGGTTTAGGTTTAGGGTTAGTGTTAGTGTTAGGTTTAGGGTGAGAGTTAGGGGGAGAGTTAGGGTAAGGGTTAGGGTTATTGTTAGATTTAGGATGAGGATGAGTGTGTGTGTTAGGGTTAGGTTTAGTGTTAGGGTTAAGGTTAGGGTGAGGGTTTGATTGAGCATTAGGTTTAAGGTTAGGGTTAGTGTGAGGTTTAGGTTGAGGATTAGGGCTAGGGTTAGGGAGATGGGGAGGTTTAGAATTAGGGTTAGTGTGAGGGCTAGGGAGAGGGTGAAGTTTAGAGTTAGGGTTAGGGTTAGGGTGAGGTTTAGGATTAGAGTGAGGGTTAGGGTTAGTGTTAGTGTTAGGGTTAGTGTTAGGGTGAGGGTAAGTGTTAGGTTGAGGGTGATGTTTAGAGTGAGGGTTATGGTGAGGGTGAGGGTTAGGTTTAGGTTTAGGGTTATTGTTAGGTTTACGTTTATGGTTACAGTGAGGGTGAGTGTGAGCGTTAAGGAAAGGGTGAGGCTGAGGTTTAGTGATAGGGTAAGTGTTAGAGTTAGATTTAGGGTGAGGGTGAGGTTTAGGTGTAGATTTAGGGTTAGGGAGAGGGTTGGGGTTAGGGTGAGTTTTAGGGTGCGGGTGACGGTAAGGGTAAAGGTGAGGGTTAGGCTGAGGGTGAGGGTTACGGTAAGTGTGAGGGTTACATTTATGGTGAGGGTTAGGTTTAGGGTTAGGGTGAGGGTGAGGTTTAGATTGAGGATTAGTGTTAGGGTTAGTGTGAGGTTAGGGTGAGGATGGGTGTTAGGGTTAGGGTGACGGCTAGGGTGAGGGTGAGGTTTAGGGTTAGTGTTAGAGTGAGGTTAAGGGTTAGGGTGATGTTTAGGTTTAGTGTGATTGTTAGTGTTAGCGCTAGGGTTAGTGTTAGGGTGAGGGTAAATGTTAGGGTGAGGGTTAGGGTTAGGGTTAGGGTTATGGTTACGGTGATGGTTAGGGTTAGGGTTTGCGTTATTGTTATTGTTAGGGTTATGTTTATGGTTAGGGTGAGGGTGAGGGTGAGCGTTAGGGTTAGGGTTAGGATGAGGTTTAGGTTTAGGGTTAGGGTTAGACTGAGGGTTAGGGTGAGGGTGAGATTTAGGGTTAGAGTTAGGGTTAGGGTTAGGGTTAGGGATAGGGTTAGGGTTAGGGTTAGGTTTAGGCTTAGGCTTAGGCTTAGGCTGAGCATGAGGGGGAGGGTTAGGGTTCGGGTTAGGGTTCGGGTTAGGGATAGGTTTAGTGTGAGGGTTAGGATGAGGTTTAGGGTTAGGATTAGGTTTAGGGTGAGATCTTGGGTGAGGGTTAGGGTGAGGGTTAGGGTTAGGGATAGGGTTAGGTTTAGGATTTGGGGTAGGATAAGGGTGAGGGTGAGGGTTAGGCTAAGGGTTATGGTTAGGCTTAGGGTTAGGGTGAGGGTTAGGGTTAGGGTTTGGATTAGGGTGAGGCTGAGGATTAGGTTTAGTTTTAGTGTTTGGTTTAGGGTTAGTGTTAGTGTTAGTGTTAGTGTTAGGGTTAGGGTTACAGGGAGGGTTAGGGTTAGGGTTAGGGTTAGGGTTATGGATAGGCTGAGTGTGAGAGTGGGGGTCAGTAATAGGGGTAGGGTTAAGGTTAGGGTTAGGGTTATTTTTAGTGTTATGGTTAGGGTTAAGTTTTCAGTGAGCGTGAGGCTGAGGGTGAGGGTTATGTTTAGGGATAGGTTTAAGGTTAGAGTTATTGTTAGGGACAGGGTTAGTGTTACGGTGTGGTTGAGGGTGAGGTTGAGGGTTAGGGTTAGGGTGTTTTAGGGTAAGGGTGAGGGTGAGGTTTAGGGTTAGAGTTAGGGTTTGGGGGAGGGTAAGGGTGAGATTTAGGGTTATGTTTAATGTTTGGGTTAGGGTGAGGGTGAGGGTTAAGGTGAGATTAAGGGACAGGTTTAGGTTTAGGTTTAGGGTTGGGTGAGCGTGAGTTTGAGGCTGATGGTGAGGGTGGGGGTGAGGATTAGGGTTAGGGTGATGGTTAGGGTTAGGCTTAGTGTTAGTTTTAGGGTTAGGGTTAGAGTTACGGTGAGAGTGAGGGTGCGAGTCAGGGTTAGTGTTAGGGTTAGGGTGGGGTTTAGGGTTAAGGCTAGGGTTAGAGTTAGGTTGAGGGTGAGGTTCAGGGCTAGTTATAGGATTAGGGGAAGGTTAGGGTGAGGGTTAAGGTTAGGGTTTGTGTTAGGGTTAGGTTAAGGGTGAGGGTTAGGATTACGGTTAAGGTTAGGGTGAGGTTTAGGGTTAGGTTTAGGGTTAGGTTTAGAGTTATGGTGAGGGTGAGGGTGCGGGTGAGTATGAGGGTTAGGTTTAGGGTTCTGGTAAGGCTTGTGGATAGGCTTAGGGTTTGGCTGAGGGTGAGGGTGAGTTTGACGGTTAGGGTTAGGGTGAGGGTTTCAGATAGGGTTATAGGGAGTGTTAGGATGAGGGTTAGGGTTAGGATTAGGGTTAGGGTGAGGGCTAGGGTGAGCCGAGGTTAAGGGTTAGGGTTAGGGTGAGGTTTAGGTTTAGGGTTAGGGCTAGGTTTAGGGTGAGGGTGATTTTTAGGGTTAGAGTTAGGGTTAAGGTGAGGCTGATGGTGAGGGTTAGGGTTAGGGTTAGGATTAGGATTAGGGTAAGGTTAGGGTGAGTGTGAGGGTTAGGGTTAGGGTTAGGCTTAGGTTTTCAATGAGGGTGAGGGTGAGGGTGAGGGTTAGGGTTAGGGTGAGGGTTAGGGTTATGGTTAGGGTGAGGGTTAGGGTTCAGGTTAAGTTTAGGGTTAGGTTGAGGGTTAGGGTTAGTGTTAAGTTGATCGTGAGGATTAGGGTTAGGTTGAGGGTTAGGTTTAGGGTTAGGGTTAGGGTGAGGTTTAGGGTTAGGGTTTGGGTGAGGCTTAGGATGAGGATTAGGGTTAGGATTAGAGTTAGGGTGAGGGCTCGGGTGAGGATGAGGGTTAGGTTTAGTGTTAGTGTGAGGTTTAGGTTTAGAGTTAGGGTTAGGTTGAGGGTTAGGGGTAGGGTAAGTGTGAGGGTTAGGGTAAGGGTGAGTGTTAGAGTTAGGATCAGGGTTAGTGTAAGGTTGAGGATTATGATTAGGGTTAGGGTTAGTGTTATTGTTAGGGTTAGTGTTAGGTTTAAGGTTAAGGTGAGGGTGAGGGTTAGGGTTAGGGTTAGGGTGAGGTTTTTAGTGTTACGCTTGGGGTTAGAGTTACAGTTAGGGTGAGGTTATTGTTTGGGTTAGTGTGAGGATTACTGTTAGCGTTACGGTATGGGTTACAATGAGGGTTATGGTTACAGTTAGGGTTAGGATTAGGGTTAGGGTTATTGTTATGGTTAGGTTTACTGTTACGGTTAGGGTGAGGGTGAGTGTCAGGGTTAGGCTTAGGGTTAGGGTTAGGCTTAGGGTTAGGGTGAGGTTTAGGGTTAGGATTAGGGTTAGGGTTAGGGTGAGGTTCATGGTTTGGGTTACTTTAGAGTTAGGTTTAAGGTGAAGGTGTGGTTTTGGGTTAGATTTAGGGTTAAGGTGAGGGTTAGGGTGGGGGTTAGGGTTAGGGTTCAGATTAGGCTGAGGGTTAAGGTGGGGGTCATGATAAGGTTAAATGTGAGGGTTAGGCCTAGGGTGAGGGTTACGGTAAGGGTGAGGGTTAGAGTTAGTTGAGGGTTAGGGTTAGGGATAGGCTCAGGCTGAGTGTTAGATTGATGATTAGTGTTAGGGTTAGTGTGAGATTTAAGCTGAGGGTGAGGGTTAGGTTTAGGGTTAGGGCTAGGGTGAATGTGAGGATTAGGATTAGTGATAGGGTGAGGTTAGGGTTAGGGTGAGGGTTATGGTTAGGGTTAGGATGAAGGTTAGGGTTACGGTAAGGGTGAGGGTTAGGGTGAGGTTGAGAGTTAAGTTGAGGGTGAGGGATAGTGTTAGGTATAGGGTGAGAGTTAGGTTTTGGGTTAAGTTTAGGGTTAGGGTGAGTGTTAGGGTAGGGGTTATAGTGAGGGTGAGTGTTTGGGTTAGGTTGAGAGTTAGGGTTAGGGTTAGGGTTAGGGTGAGGGTGAGGTTGAGGGTTAGGTTTATTTTTAGGGTGAGGGTTAGGATGAGTGTTAGGGATAGGATTAGGGTTAGGGTGAGGGCTAGCGTGAGGGTGAGGTTTAGGGTTAAGTTTAGGGTGAGGTTTAGGGTTAGGGTTAGGGTGAGTGTGAAGTTTAGTGTTAGAGTTAGGGTTAGGGTGATGCTGAGGGTGAGGGTTGGGTTAGGGTTAGGGTTAGGTTGAGTGTGAGTGTTAGGATTAGGGTTAGGGTTAGGGTTAGGATTAGTGTTATTGTTAGGGTTAGGGTTAGAGTTAAGGTGAGGTTAAGGGTAAGGGTGAGGGTGAGGGGTCGGTTTATTGTTAGGGTGAGGTTTAGGGTTTGAGTTAGTGTTACGGTGAGGGTTAGGATGAAGGTTAGGGTTACAGTAAGGGTGAGGGTTAGGGTTAGGGTGAGGTTTAGGGTTAGGATTAGGGTTAATGTGAGAGTGAGGGTTAGGATTAGGGTTAGGGTTAGGGTTATTGTTAGGGTTAGGGTTACGGTTACAGTGAGGTTGAGGGTTAGTGTTAGAATTAGGGTGAGGTTTTTAGTGTTAGGGTTAGGGTTAGAGATAGCGTTAAGGTGAGGGTGAGGTTTAGGGGTAGATTTAGGGTTAGGGTGAAGGTTAGGCTGAGGGTTAGGGTTAAGGTGAGGGTTAAGGTGGGTGACGGTAAGGGTAAAGTTGAGGGTTATGCCTAGGGTGAGGGTAACGGTAGGTGAGGGTTAGGTTTAGGGTGTGGGTTAGGGTTAGGTTGAGGGTGAGGATGAGGGTTAAATTGAGGATTAGTGTTAGTGTAAGTGTGTTGTTTAGGGTGAGGATGAGGGTAAGGGTTAGGGTGAGGGCTAGGGTGAGGGAGAGGATTAGGGTTAGGTTCAGTGTTAGGGTTAAGGTTAAGGTTAGTGTAGAGTTAGGGTTAGGGTTAGGGTTATTGTTAGGGTTAGGGTTAGGGTTAGGATGAGGTTTAGGTTTAGGGTTAGGGTTAGGGTTAGTGTGAGTGTGAGGTTAGGGTTAGGGTTAGGGTTAGTGTTAGGGTTAGGGCTAGAGTGAGCGTTAGGGTTAGGGTTAGGCTTAGGCTTTGGCTCAGGCTTAGCCCCAGCATATGGGTGAGGGTTAGGGTTCGGTATAGGGTTCGGGTTAAGTTTAGGGTTAGGTTGAGGATTAGGATGAGGTTTAGGGTTAGGATTAGGGTTAGGCTGAGGTCTAGGGTGAGGATTAGGCTGAGGGTTAGGGATAGGGTTAGGTTTAGGATTAGGTTTAGGGTGAGGGTGAATGTGAGTGTTAGAATTAGGGTTAGGTTTAGGCTTAGGATTAGGGTGAAGGGTGGGGTTAGGGTTTTGTTAGGGTGAGGATGAGGCTGAGGATTAGGTTTAGGTTGAGGGTTAGGTTTAGGTTTAGGGTTAGTGTTAGTGTTATGGTTAGGGTTACAGTGAGGGTTAGGGACTAGGTTTAGAGTTATTGTTAGGGTTAGGGTTAAGGTTACAGTTACAATGAGGGTGAGGGTGAGGATTAGCATTAGCATTATGGTGAGATTTAGTGTTAGGATTAGGGTTAGAGGTAGGTTTAGGGTGAGGATGAGGTTTAGGGGTAGAGTCAGGGTTAGGTTGAGGGTTAAGTTGAGGGTTAGGGTTAGGGTGAGGGTTAGGGTGGGAGTGACGGTCCGGGTAAACGTGAGGGTTAGGCTGAGGTTGTGGGTTATCGTAAGGGTGAGGGTTAGGGTTAGGATGAGAATTAGGGTTAGGGGTAGGGTGAGGGTGAGGGTTAGATTGAGTATTAGTGTTAGGGTTAGTGTGAGGTTTAGGGTGAGGATGAGTGTTAGGGTTAGGGTGAGGGCTAGGGTGAGGGTGAGGGTTAGGGTTAGGGTTAAGGTGGGGTTTAGGGTTAGGGTGATGGTTAGGGTTAGTGTGAGGGTTAGTGTTAGGATTAGTGTGAGTGTTCGGTTGAGGGTAAATGTTAGGGTGAGGCTTAAGATAAGGGTTAGTTTTAGAGTTAAGGTTAGGGTTATTGTTAGGGTTAGGTTTAGGGTTATGGTTAAGGTGAGGGTGAGGGTTAGATTTAGTGTTAGGATGAGGTTTAGGTTTAGGGTTAGGGTTAGAGTTAGGGTTAGGGTGAGAATGAGGTTTAGGGTTAGAGTTAGGGTTAGTGTAAGGGTTAGGGTTAGGGTGAGGGTTAGGGTTAGGGCTAGGCTTAGGCTTAGGCTTAGGCTTAGGCCGAGCATGAGGGTGAGGGTTAGGGTTAGGTTTAGGGTGAGGTTTAGGTTTAGGGTTAGGGTGAGAGTTAGGATGAGGTTTAGGGTTAGGATTAGGGTTAGGTTGAGGGCTAGGGTGAGGCTTATAGTGAGGGTTTGGGTAAGGTTAGGGTTATGTTTAGGATTAGGTTTAGGGTGAGGGTGAGTGTGAGGGTTAGGGTTAGGGTTAGGGTTAGGGTTACAGTGAGGGTTAGGATTAGGTGTAGGTTTAGGCTTAGGTTTAGACTGAGGGTGAGAATGGGGGTGAGGATTAGGGTTAGAGTTAGGGTTAGGGTTAGGGTTATTTTTAGTGTTATGGTTAGGGTTAAGTTTTAGGTGAGGGTGAGGCTGAAGGTGAGGTTTATGTTTAGGGTTAGTGTTAGGGTTAGGTTTAGTGGTATTGTTATATTTAGTGTTAGAGTTATGGTGAGGTTGAGGGTGCGGGTGAGAGTTAGGGTAAGGGTGACGTTTAGGGTGAGGTTTAGGGTGAGGGTTAGGGTTAGGGTAAGGGTGAGGTTTAGGGTTAGAGTTACGGTTATGGGGATGGTTAGGTTGAGGTTTAGGGTTAGGGTTAGGGTTAGGGTTAGGGTGTTTGTGAGGGTTAGTTTGAGGTTTAGGGTTAGGATTAGGTTTAGGATTAGGGTTAGGGTAAGGGTAAGTGTGAGGGTTAGGGTGAGGGTTAGGCTTAGGCTTAGGGTTAGGCTGTGGGTGAGGGTGGGGGTGAGGATTAGGTTTAGGGTTAGGGTGTGTGTTATTGTTAGTATTAGTGTTAGAGCTACATAGAGGGTGAGGGTGCGGGTGAGGGTTAGGTTTAGGGTTAGGGTGGGGTTTAGGGATTGGGTTAGGGTTAGGTTGATGGTGAGGGTGAGGGTTAGGGTTAGATATAGGGTTAGGGTGAGCGTTAGGGTGAGGCTTAGTTGTTAGGGTTAGGGTGAGGGTGAGGCTTAGGTTGAGGTTTAGGGTTAGGGTTAGTGTGAGGGTTTGTGTTAAGGTTAGGGTTAGTGTTTGAGTGAGGGTAAGTGTTAGGGTGAGGGTTTGGGTTAGGGTCAGTGTTATGGTTTTGATGAGGTTTCGTGTTAGGTTTAGGGGTAGGGTTAGGGTTAGGGTGCGGCTTAGGGTCAGAGTAAGGCTGAAGGTGAGGGTTAGGGCTAGGATTATTTTTAGGGTTAGGGTTAATGTGATGGTTAGGGTGAGGGTTAGGTTTAGGATTAGGAATAGGCTTAGGGTTAGGGTGAGTGTGAGGTTTAGGGTTAGGGTTAGGGTGAGAGTTAGAGTTCCGGTTAAGTTTAGGGTTAGGGTGAGGGTTAGGGTACGGTTAAGGTGAGGTTGAGGGTTAGGGATAGGTTGAGCATTAGGGTTAGGTTAGGGTTAGGGTGAAGTTGAGTGTGAGGGTTAGGGTTAGTGTTAGGGTGAGATTGAGGGTGAGGGTTAGGGTTATTGTTAGGGTGAGGGTTAGAGTGAGTGTTAGGGTTAGGATTAGGGTTAGAGTGATGGCTAGCATGAGGGTGAGGTTTAGGGTTAAGTTTATGGTGAGATTTAGCGTTAGGGTAAGGGTTAGGGTTAGGGTGAGGGTGAGCTTTAGGGTTAGAGTTAGGGTTAGGGTAAGGCTGAGGGTGAGGGTTGGGTTAGGTTTAGGGTTAGGTTTAGGCTTAGGGTTAGGCTTAGGCCGAGCATAAGGGGGAGGGTAAGTGTTAGGTTTAGAGTGAGGTTTAGGATGAGGTTTAGGGTTAGGATGAGGTTTAGGGTGAGGGCTAGGGTGATGGTTAGGGTGAGTGTTGGGGTTAGGAATATGGTTAGGTTTAGGATTTGGGGTACGTTGAGTGTGAGTGTGAGGGTTAGGCTAAGGGTTAGGTTTAGGCTTAGGGTTAAGGTGAGGGTTAAGGTTAAGGTTTGGGTTAGGGTGAGTGTGAGGCTGAGGATTAGGTTTAGGTTTGAGGTTAGGTTTAAGGTTTGTTTTAGGGTTAGGGTTAGGGTTAGGTTTAGGGTTACAGTTAGGGTTAAAGGGAGGGTTAGGGTTAGGGTTAGGCTGAGGGTGAGGTTGGGGGTGAGGATTAGGGTTAGGGTTAAGTTTAGGGTTAGTCCTATTGTTAGTGCTATGGTTAGGGTTAAGTTTTCAGTGAGGGTGAGGCTGAGGGTGAGGGTTATGTTTAGGGTTAGGGTTAGGGTTAGTGTTGTTAGGGACAGGATTAGAGTTAGGGTGAGTTAGAGGGTGAGGGTGAGCGTTAGGTTTAGGGTGAGTTTTAGGGTTAGGGTGAGGGTGAGGTTTAGCGTTAGAGTTAGGGTTTGGGGGAGGTTTTGGGGGAGGTTTATGGTTAGGGTTAGTGTTAGGGTTAGGGTGAGGGTGAGGGTTAAGTTGAGGTTTAGGGATAGAGTTAGGTTTAAGATTAGGGTTAGGGTGAGCATGAGTGTGAGGGTTAGGGTGAGGGTTAGGCTTAGGCTTAGTGTTAGGCTGATGGTGAAGGTGGGGGTGAGTATTAGGGTTAGGGTGATGGTTAGGGTTAGGCTTAGTGTTATTTTTAGAGTTAGCATTAGAGTTATGGTGAGGGTGAGGGTGCGGGTGAGGGTTAGTGTTAAGGTTAGGGTGGGTTTTAGGGTTAGGGTTAGGGTTAGGGTTAGGTGGAGGATGAAGTTTACGGTTAGAAACAGGGTTAGCGGGAGGGGTAGGTTGAGGGTTAGGGTTAGGGTTTGTGTTAGGGTTAGGGTGAGGGTGAGGGTTAGGGTTAGGGTTAGGGTTAGGGTGAGGTTTAGGGTTAGGATTAGGGTTTGGTTTAGAGTTATGGTGAGGGTGAGGGTGCGGGTGAGTTTGAGGGTTAAGGTTAGGTTTCAGGTAAGGCTTGTGGTTAGGCTTAGGGTTAGGCTGAGGCTGAGGGTGAGTGTGAGGGTTAGGGATAGGGTGAGGGTTTCGGATAGGGTTATAGGGAGGGTTAGGATGAGGGTTAGGGTTAGGAGTAGGGTTAGGGTGAGGGCTAGGGTGAGGGTGATGTTTAGGGTTAGGGTGAGAGTGGGGTTTAGGGTTAGAGTTAGGGATAAGGTGAGGCGGAGGTTGTGGGTTAGGGTTAGGGTTAGGATTAGGATTAAGGTAAGGGTAAGGTGAGTGTGAGGGTTAGGGTTAGGGTGAGTGTTAGGTTTAGGGTTAAGGTGATAGTTAGGGTTCAGGTAAAGTTTAGGGTTAGGGTGAGGGTTAGAGTTAGTTTTAAGTTGAGCATGAGGATTAGGGTTAGGTTGAGTGTTAGGTTTAGGGTTAGGTTTAGGGTGAGGTTTAGGGTTTGGGTTAGGGTGAGTTTTAGGATGAGAAGTAGGGTTAGGATTAGGGTTAGGATGAGGTATAGGTTGAGGGTGAGGGTTAGGTTTAGTGTTAGGGTGACTGTTAGTGTTAGGTTTAGGCCTTAGTGTGAGGATTAGGATGAGGTTTAGGGTTAGAATAAGTGTGAGGGTTAGGGTTAGGTTGAGGTTTAGGTTTAGGATTAGCGTTAGTGTGAGTTTGAGGATTATGATTAGGGTTAGGTTTAGGGTTATTGTTAGGGATAGGGTTGGGGTTACGATTATGGTGAGGTTGAGGTTTAGGGTTAGAGTTAGGGTGAGGTTTTTAGTGTTATGGTTAGGGTTAGAGTTAGATTTAGCGTGAGGTTCAGGTTACTGTGAGGGTTATTGTTAGGGTTAAGTTTTGGGTTATGCTGAGGGTTATGGTTATGGTTATGGTTAGGGTTAGGATTAGGGTTGAGGTTAGGGTGAGATTTAGTAGTTTAGGGTGAGGGTGGGATTTAGGGTTAGAGTTAGGGTTAGGGTGAGGGTTAGGGTGTGGTTTAGGGTTAGGGTTCAGATTAGGCTGAGGGTTATGGTGGGGGTCATGATAAGGTTAAATGTGAGGGTTAGGCCTAGGGTGAGGGTTAGGGTTAGGGTGAGGGCTAGGGTGAGGGTGAGGATTAGGGTTAGTGTTAGGATTAGGCTGAGGGTGAGGTTGAGGGTAAGGGTTAGGGTTAGGGTGAGTGTTAGGGTTAGGGTTAGTGAGAGGGTTAGGATGAGGGTTAGGGTTAGGATTAGGGTTAGTGTAAGGGCTAGGATAAGGGTAGGTTTAGAGTTAGGGTTAGGGTCAGGTTTAGGGTTAGGGTTAGGCTAAGGGTTATGGTGAGGGTGAAATTTAGGGTTAGAGTTAGGGTTAGGATGAGGCTGAGGGTGAGGGTTAGGGTTAGGCTTAGTGTTAGGGTTAGGGTTAGGGTGAGGGTTAAGGTGAGATTGAGGGTTAAGGTTAAGGTTAGTTTTAGGCTTAGGATTAGTCTGAGTGTGAGGGTGAAGCTGAGTGTTAGGGTTATGTTGAGGGTTAGGGTTAGGGTTATCGGGAGGGTTAGTATGAGGGTTAGGGCTAGGATGAGGGCTAGGGTGAGAGTGAGGTTTAGGGTTAGGTTTAGGTTGAGGTTTAGTGTTAGGGATAGAGTGAGTGTTAGGATGAGGGTTAGGTTTAGGATTAGGGTTAGCATTAGGGCTAGTGTGAGGTTGATGGTTAGGGTAAGCATTAGGCTTAGGCTTAGGTTTAGGCTGAGCATGTGGTTGAGGGCGAGGATTAGCTTTAGGGTTCGGTTGAGGTTTAGTGTTAGGGTTAGGGATAGAGTTCGGGTTATGGTGAGGGTGAGGTTTAGGGGTAGAGTTAGGGTTAGGATGAGGGTTAGGTTTAGGGTGAGGGTTAGGGTGGGGGTGATGGTAAGGGTAAATGTGAAATTTAGGCTGAGGGTGAGGGTTACGTTAAGGGTGAGGGTTAGGGTTAGGTTGAGGGTTAGGGTTAGGGTTAGGGTGAGGGTGAGGCTTAGATTGAGGATTAGTGTTAGGGTTAGTGTCGGGTTTAGGGTGAGAATGAGGCTTAGGGTTAGGGTGAGGGTAGGGTGAGTGTGAGGGTTAGGGTTAGTGTTAAGGTGAGGGTTAGTGTTAGGGTGATGGTTAGGGTTAGTGTTAGTGTGAGGTTTAGGGATGGGGTTAGGGTTAGGATTAATGTTAGGGTTAGGCTTAAGGTGAGGCTTAGGGTGAGGGTGAGCGTCAGGGTTAGGGTTTGATTGGGATTTAGGTTAGGTTGAGTGTGAGGGTTAGGGTTAGGGATAGGGATAGTCTTAGGTTTAGGCTGAGGGTGAGGGTGAATGTGAGGCTTAGAGTTAGGGTGAGGGATAGGGTTAGGGTGAGAGTTAGGGTTTGGGTTAAGTTTAGGGTTAGGGTGAGGGTTAGGGTAGGGGTTACAGTGAGGTTGAGGGTTAGGGTTAGTTTGAGGGTTAGGGTTAAGTTTAGGGTTAGGGTGAGGGTCAGGATTAGGGTTAAGTTTATTTTTAGGATGAGGTTTAGGATGAGTGTCAGGGTTAGGATTAGGGTTAGGGTGAGGGCTAGCATTAGGGTGAGGTTTAGGGTTAAGGTTAGGGTGAGGTTTAGGGTTAGAGGTTAGGTTAGGGTGAGGCTGAGTGTGAGGGTTGGGTTAGGGTTAGGTTTAGGTTGACGGTGAGTGTTAGGATTAGGGTTAGGGTTAGGTTTAAGGTAAGGATTAGTGTTAATGTTAGGGTTAGGGTTAGAGTTAAGGTGAGGTTGAGGGTGAGGGGTATGTTTATTGTTAGGGTGAGTTTTAGGTTTAGGGTTAGTTTTAGGGTGAGGTTTAGGATGAGGGTTAGGGTTACGGTAAGGGTGAGGGTTAGGGTTAGGCTGAGGGTTAGGGTCAGGATTAGGGTTAATGTGAGGTTGAGGGTTAGGGTTAGGGTTATTGTTAGGGTTAGGGTTACCGTTACAGTGAGGTTGAGGGTTAGGATTAGAGTTAGGGTGATCTTTTTAGTGTTAGGGTTAGGGTTAGAGATAGGATTGGGGTGAGGGTGAGGTTTAGGGGTAGAGTTAGGGTTAGGGTGAAGGTTAGTGTGAGGGTTAGGGTTAGGGTGAGGGTGAGGGTGATGGTTAGATTGATGATTAGTGTTAGGGTTAGTGTGAGTTTGAGGGTGAGGATGAGGTTTAGGCTTAGGGTGAGGGCTAGGGTGAGGGTGAGGATTAGGTTTAGTGTTAGGGTTAGGGTGAGGGTTATGGTTAGGGTTTGGGCTAGGTTTAGGTTAAGTTTAGTGTTACGGTTAGGGTTTGGTTTAGGGTAAGGTTAGGGTAAGGGTTTTTGTTAGGGTTATTATTAGGGTTAGGGTTAGGATGAGGTTTAAGTTTACATTTCGGTTTAGAGTTAGGATTAGTTTTAGAGTGAGGTTTAGAGTTAGAGTTAGGGTGAGTGTTAAGGTTAGAGTTAGGGTTAGCGTTAGGGTTAGGCTTAGGCTTAGGCTTTGGCTTCGACTTAGGCGCAGCATGTGGGTGAGGGTTAGGGTAAGGGTTAGGGTGAGGGTTACGGTTAGGGTTAGGGTGAGGATTAGGATGAGGTTTAGCGTTAGGATTAGGGTTAGGCTGAGGAGTAGGGTGAGGGTTAGGGTGAGGGTTAGGCTTAGGGTGAGGGTGAGGTTTAGGGTTTGATTTAGGGTTAGGGGGAGTGTTAGTTCGAGGTTAGGGTTAGGGTTAGTGTTAAGGTAAAGGTTAGGTTGATGGATACGTTGAGGTTTTGGGTTAGGGTTATGGTTAGGGTTAGGATGAGGGTTAGGCTGAGGGTGAGTGTGAGGTTTAGGGTTAGGCTTAGGGTTAGGTTTAGGTTTAGGTTTAGGATTAGTGTTATTGTTAGGGTTAGGGTTAGATTTATGGTAAAGTGAGGGTGAGGGTGATGGTGAAGTTTAGGGTTAGGGTTAGGGTGAGGTTTATGGTTAGGGTTAGGATTAGGGTTAGGGTGAGGGTGAGGTTTAGGGTTAGATTTTGGGTTAGGGGCAGTATTAGTTCGAGGGTTAGGTTAGGGTTAGGGTTAGGGTACGGGTAGGTTATGTTGAGGTTTTGGGTTAGGAATAGGGTTAGGGTTAGGATTAGGGTTAGGGTGAGGGTGAATGTGAGGGTTAGGGTTAGGCTTAGGCTTAGGCGTAGGGTTAGGCTGAGGGTGAGGGCGGGGGTGAGGATTAGGGTTACGGCGATGTTTGGGGTTAGGGTTAGGTTGAGGGTTAGAATGAGGGTGAGGGTTAGGATTAAGGTTAGGGTGAGGGCTTGGGTGAGGGTGAGGATTAGTGTAAGGCTTAGGCTTAGGGTTAGTTTGAGCTTGAGGTTGAGGGTGAGGGTTTCGGTTAGGGTGATGGTTAGGTTTACGGTTAGGGTGAGGGTTTGTATGAGGTTTAGGGTTAGGGTGTGGTTTAGGGTGATTATGATGGTAAGGGTAAAGGAGAGGTTTTGGCTGAGCGTTAGTGTTAAGATAAGGGTTAGGTTTAGGGTTATTTTTCGGGTTAGGGTAAGGGTTAGTGTTAGGGTTAGGGTGAGGGTTAGATTGAGGATTCAGTTTAGGGTTAGTGTGAGGTTTAGGGTTAGGGTTAGCTTGAGGGTGAGGGATAGATAGAATTAGGGTTAGGGTGGGGGCTAGGGTGAGGGTGAGGTTTAGGTTTAGGGTTAGGGTGAGGGCTAGGGTGAGTGTTAGGGTGAGGTTTAGTGTTAGGCATAGGGTTAGGTTTAGGATTAGGTTTAGGGTGAGTGTGAGTGTGAGGGTTAGGGTGAGGGTTAGGATTAGGCTTAGGGTTAGGGTGCGAACTAGGGGTAGGGTTTGGGTTAGGGTTACAGTGAGGGTTAGGGTTAGGGATAGGGTTAGGCTTTGGGTTAAGCTGAGGGTGAGGGTGGGGTTTGGTTTAGGTTATTGTTAGTGTTATGGTGAGGTTTAAGTTTGCAGTGAGGGTGAGGCTGAGGTTGAGGGTTATGGTTATGGTTAGGGTTTGGGTTAATGTTATTATTAGGGTTAGGGTTAGAGTTACGGTGAGGTTGAGGGTGAGGGTGAGGGTTAAGGTTAGGGTGAGGGTTAGGGTGAGGTTTAGGTTTAGGGTTAGGTTTAGTGTTAGGGTGAGGGTGAGGTTTAGGGTTTGATATAGGGTTAGGGGGAGGGTTAGGAGGAGGGTTAGTTTTAGGGTTAATGTTAGGCTTAGGATGAGGGTGAGGGTTAGGTTGAGGTTAAGGGTTAGGGTTAGTGTGAGGTTTAGTATTAGGGTTAGGGTTAGTGTTAGGGTTAGGGTAAGTGTTAGGGTGAGCGTTTGCGTTAGGGTGAGGGTTATGTTTAGGGTGAGGGTTAGGGGTAGTGTTAGGGTTATTGTTAGGGTTAGGGCTAGGGTTACGGTTGCAGTGAGGGTGAGAGTGAGGGTTAAGGGTTAGTGTTAGGATGAAGTTTAGTGTTATGTTAGGGTTAGAATTAGGGTTAGGGTGAGACTGAGGTTTATGTTTACAGTTAGGCTTAGCGTTAGTTTTAGGTTTAGGGTGAGGGTTAGGGTTAGGCTTAGGCTTCGGCCTCGGCTTAGGCTTAGGCCGAGCATGAGGGTGAGGGTTAGGGTTAGGGTTAGAATGAGGGTTAGGGTTAGGGTTAGGTTGAGAGTTAGGATTCGGTTTAGGATTAGGATTAGGGTTAGGATGAGGGCTAGGGTGAGGGTTAAGGAAAGGTATAAGGTTACGTTTAGGATTAGGGTTAGGTTGAGGTTGAGGGTGAGTGTGAGGATTAGGGTTAGGGTTAGTGTTATTGTTAGGGTTAGGGTCAGAGCTACGGAGAGGGTGAGGGTGCGGGTGAGGGTTAGTTTTAGGGTTAGAGTGGGGTTTAGTGTTAGGGTTAGGGTTAGTGTTAGTGTGAAGGTGAGGTTTATGGTTAGATATAGGGTTAGGGGGACGGTTAGGCTGAGGCTTAGTGTTAGTGTTAGGGTGAGGGTGAGGGTTTGGTTAAGGTTTAAGGTTAGGGTTAGGGTTAGGGTTATTGTGAGTGTTAGTGTTAAGGTTAGGGTTAATGTTTGGGTGAGGTTAAGTGTTAGGGTGAGGGTTTGCGTTAGGGTGAGGTTATGGTTTTGGTGAGGTTTAGTGTTAGTGTTAGGGTTAGGGTTAGGATGAGGGTGAAGCTTAGGGTTAAAGTTAGGGTTAGAGTGAGGCTGAGCGTGAGGGTGAGGGTTAGGGTTAGGGTTATTGTTAGGGTTAGGGTTAATTTGATGGTTAGGTTGAGGGTTAGGTTTAGTGTTAGGGTTAGGATTAGGATTAGGCTTAGGGTTAGAATGAGTGTGAGTTTTAGGGTCAGGGTAAGAGTTATGGTGAGGCTGAGGTTTAGTGTTAAGGTGAGGTTTAGGGTTAGGGTTAGGGTGAGAGTTAGGTTTCCGGTTAAGTTTAGGTTTAGGGTGAGGGTTAGGGTACAGGTTAATTTGAGGGTGATCGTTAGGTTTAGTTTGAGCTTTAAGATTAGATTAGGGTTAGGGTTAGGATTACGGTGAGGGTGAGGTTTAGGTTTAGGGTGAGGTTTAGGATTAGGGTTAGGGTTAGGGTGAGGGTGAGGTTTAGGATTAGAGTTAGGTTTAGGGTGAGGCTGAGGGTGAGGGTTAGGGTTAGGGTTAGTGTTAGAGTTAGGGCTAGGGTGAGGGTTAGGGTTAGGATTAGTATTAGGGTTAGGTTTAGGGTTAGGATGAGGGCTAGGGTGAGGTTGAGGGGTAGGGTTAGTGTTAGGGTGAGGTTTATGGGTAGCGTTAGGGTTAGGGTGAGGGTTTGGATGAGAGTTAGGATTACAGTGAGGGTGAGGGTTAGGGTTAGTTTGAGGCTTAAGGTTAGGATTAGGTGTTAGGGTGAGGGTGAGTGTTAGGATTAGGGTTAGGCTTAGGTTTAGGGTTAGGATTAGTGTTATTGTTAGGGTTAGGTTTAGATTTATGGTAAGGGTGAGGGTGAGTGTGAGGGTGAACGTTAGGGTTAGGGTTAGGGTGAGGTTTATGGTTAGGGTTAGGATTAGGTTTAGGGTGAGGGTGAGGTTTAGGGTTAGATTTAGGGTTAGGGGGAGGGTTAGTTCGAAGTTAGGGTTAGGGTTAGTGTTAAGGTTAAGGTTAGGTTGATGGTTACCTTGAGGTTTTGGGTTAGGGTTATGGTTAGGGTTAGGATTAGGGTTAGGGTGAGGGTGAGTGTGTGGGTTAGGGTTAGGCTTAGGCTTAGGCTTAGGGTTAGGCTGAGGGTGAGGGTGGGGGTGAGGATTAGGGTTATGGTGATGGTTAGGGTTAGGGTTAGTGTGAGGGTTAGAATGAGGGTTAGCATTAGGATTAGTGTTAGGGTGAGGGCTAGGGTGAGGGTTTAGGATTTGGGTAAGGCTTAGGCTTAGGGTTAGGCTGAGCTTGAGTTTGAGGGTGAGGGTTTTGGTTAGGGTGAGGGTTAGTATGAGGTTTAGGGTTAGGGTGTGGGTTAGGGTGAGGGTTTGGATGAGGGTTAGGGTTACAGTGAGGTTGAGGATTAGGGTTAGGTATAGGGTTAGGGTTAGGATTAGGGTTAGGGTGAGGGTGAGTGTTAGGATTAGGGTTAGGCTTAGGTTTAGGGTTAGGTTTAGGGTAAGGATTAGTGTTATTGTTAGGGTTAGGGTTAGATTTATGTTGAGGGTGAGGGTGAAGTTTAGGGTTAGAGTTAGGGTGAGGTTTATGGTTAGTGTTAGGATTAGGGTTAGGGTGAGGGTGAGGTTTAGGGTTAGATTTAGGGTTAGGGTGAGGATTAGGGTTAGTATTAGGGTGAGAGTTTGGGTTCAGCTTAAGTTTAGATTTAGGGTGAGGGTTAGGGTTAGGTTGAGGGTTATGTTTAGGGATAGTGTGATGGTTAGAATTATGGTTAGGGTTAGGGTTAGGATTAGGATTAGAATTAGGATTAAGGTTACGGTGAGGACTAGGGTGTGGTTGAAGTTTAGTGTTAGGGTTAGGGTGAGGGTTTGGATGAGGGTTAGGGTTACATTGAGGGTGAGGATTGGGGTTAGGTTGAGGGTTAGCATTAGGATTAGGGTTAGGTTGAGGGTGAGTGTTAGGATTAGGGTTAGGCTTAGGGTTAGGTTTAGGTTTAGGGTTAGGATTAGTGTTATTGTTAGGGTTAGGGTTAGATTTATGGTAAGGTGAGGGTGAGGGTGAGGGTGAAGGTTAGGTTTAGGGTTAGGGTGAGATTTATTGTTAGGATTAGGATTAGGGTTAGGGTGAGGGTGAGGTTTAGGGTTAGATTTTGGGTTAGGGGGAGTGCTAGTTCGAGGGTTAGGGTTAGGGTTAGGGTTAAGGGTAGGTTGATGGTTATGTTGAGGTTTTTGTGATAGGATTAGGGTTAGGGTTAGGATTAGGGTTAGGGTGAGGTTGAGTGTGAGGGTTAGGGTTAGGGTTAGGCTTAGGTTTAGGGTTAGGCTGAGGGTGAGGGCGGGGGTGAGGATTAGGGTTACAGTGATGGTTAGGTTTCGGGTTAGGTTGAGGGTTAGAATGAGGGTTAGGGTTAGGATTAAGGTTAGGGTGAGGTCTTGGGTGAGGGTGAGGATTAGGGTAAGGCTTAGGCTTAGGGTTAGGCTGATCTTGAGGTTGAGGGTGAGGGTTTCTGTTAGCGTGATGGTTAGGTTTACGGTTAGGGTGAGGGTTTGTATGAGGTTTAGGTTTAGGGTGATTATGATGGTAAGGGTAAAGGAGAGGTTTTGGCTGAGCGTGAGTGTTAATTTAAGGGTGAGGGTTAGGGTTAGATTTAGGGTTAGGGTAAGGGTTAGTGTTAGGGTTAGGGTGAGGGTTAGATTGAGGATTCAGTTTAGGTTTAGTATGAGGTTTAAGGTGAGGATAAGGGTTAGGGTTAGGGTGAGGGTGAGGGATAGAATTAGGGTTAGGCTTAGGTTTAGGGTTAGGATTAGTGTTACTGTTAGGGTTAGTTTTAGATTTATGGTAAGGGTGAGGGTGAGGGTGAGGGTGAAGGTTAGGGTTAGGGTTAGGGTGAAGTTTATGGTTAGGGTTAGGATTAGGTTTAGGGTGAGGGTGAGGTTTAGGGTTAGATTTAGGGTTAGGGGGAGTGTTAGTTCGAAGTTAGGGTTGGGGTTGGTGTTAAGGTTAAGCTTAGGTTGATTTTTACGTTGAAGTTTTAGGTTAGGGTTATGGTTAGGTTTAGGATTAGGGTTAGGGTGAGGGTGAGTGTGAGGGTTAGGGTTAGGCTTAGGCTTAGGCTTAGGGTTAGGCTGAGGGTGAGGGTGGGGGTGAGGATTAGGGTTAGGGTGATGGTTAGGGTTAGGGTTAGTGTGAGGGTTAGAATGAGGGTTAGGATTAGGATTAGGGTTAGGGTGAGGGCTAGGGTGAGGGTGAGTATTAGGGTAAGGCTTAGGCTTAGGGTTAGGCTGAGCTTGAGTTTGAGGGTGAGAGTTTTGGTTAGGGTGAGGGTTAGTATGAGGTTTAGGGTTAGGGTGTGGGTTAGGGTGAGGTTTTGGATGAGGGTTAGGTTTACAGTGAGGTTGAGGATTAGGGTTAGGTATAGGGTTAGGGTTAGGATTAGGGTTAGGGTGAGGGTGAGTGTTAGGATTAGGGTTAGGCTTAGGTTTAGGGTTAGGTTTAGGGTTAGGATTAGTGTTATTGTTAGGGTTAGGGTTAAATTGAGGGTTAGGGTTAGGGATCGATTCAGGTTTAGGATTAAGTTTAGGGTGAGGTTTAGTGTAAGGGTTAGGGATAGTGTTAGGATTAGGCTCAGGGTTAGGGTGAGGGTTAAGTTTAGGGTTTGTGTTATGGTGAGGGTGAGGCTGAGGAATAGGGTTTGGTTTAGGGTTAGATTTAGGGTTAGGTTTAGGGTTAGGCTAAGAGTTACTGTGAGGGTTAGGGTTAGGGTTAGGGTTAGGCTGAGGGTGATGTTGGGGGTGAGGGTGAGGATTAGGGTTAGTGTTAGGATGAGGGTTAGGATGAGGGTTAGGGTTAGGATTAGGGTGATGGTGAGATTTAGGGTTAGAGTGAGGTTTAGGGTTAGGGTTAGGGTTAGGGTGAGAGTTATTTTTAGGATTAGAGTTAGGTCTCGGGTGAGGCTGAAGGTGAGTGTTAGGGTTAGGGTTAGTGTTAGATTTAGGGTTTGGATGAGGGTTAGGGTGAGTGTGAGGGTTAGGGTGAGTGTGAGGGTTAGGCTTAGGGTTAGGCTTCGGCTTGGGGTTAAGCTGAGGGAGAGGGTTAGGTTTAGGGTGAGTGTTAGGGTTAGGGTTAGGGTGAACATTAGGCTGACGGTGAGGGTGAGGGTGAGGGTTACGGTTAGGGTGAGGGTTAGGGTTAGGGTTAGGGTGAGAGTTTGGGTTGGGGTTAAGTTTAGGGTTAGGGTGAGGGTTAGGGTTAGGTTGAGGGTTAGGGTTAGAGATAGTGTGATGGTTAGGTTTAGGGTTAGGATGAGGTTTAGGGGTAGGATTCGGGTTAGGGTGAGGTCTAGGGTGAGGTTGAGGGTTAGGGTTAGTGTTATGGTGAGGTTTAGGGTTTGGGTTAGGGTTAGGGTGAGGGTTTGAATGAGGGTTAGGATTACTGTGAGTGTGAGCGTTAGGGTTAGGTTGAGGGTTAGGGTTAGGATTAGGGTTAGGGTGAGGGTGAATGTTAGGATTAGGGTTAGGCTTAGGTTTAGGGTTAGGATTAGTCTTATTGTTAGGGTTAGGGTTAGATTTATGGTAAGGGTGAGGGTGAGGGTGAATGTTAGTGTTAGGGTTAGTTTGAGGTTTATGGTTAGGGTTAGGATTAGGTTTAGGGTGAGGGTGAGGTTTAGTGTTAGATTTAGGGTTAGGGGGAGTGTTAGTTCGAGGTTAGGGTTAGGTTTAGTGTTAGGGTTAAGGTTAGGTTGATGGTTACGTTGAGGTTTTGGGTTAGGGTTAGGGTTAGTGTTATGATTAGGGTTAGGTGAGGGTGAGTGTGAGGTTTAGGGTTAGGGTTAGGCTTATACTTAGGGTTAGGCTGAGGGTGAGTGTAGGAGTGAGGATTAGGGTTAGGGTGATGTTTAGGGTTAGGGTTGGGGTGAGGGTTAGAATGAGGGTTAGGGTTAGGATTAGGGTTAGGGTGAGGGCTAGGGTGAGGGTTTCGGTTAGGGTGAGGCTTAGTATGAGGTTTAGGGTTAGGGTGTGGGTTAGGGTGATTATGATGGTAGGGGTAAAGGAGAGGTTTTGGCTGAGGGTAAGTGTTAAGATAAGGGTGAGTTTTAGGTTTATTTTTCGTGTTAGGTTAAGGGTTAGTGTTAGGGTTAGGGTG
The DNA here is from genome assembly GCF_024711535.1 of Dipodomys merriami. Lineage (NCBI taxonomy): Eukaryota > Metazoa > Chordata > Mammalia > Rodentia > Heteromyidae > Dipodomys > Dipodomys merriami. The sequence goes on along the minus strand of NW_027202908.1, from coordinate 91,341 downwards.
AGGGTTAGATTGAGGATTCGGTTTAGGGTTAGTGTGATTTTTAGGGTGAGGATGAGGGTTAGGGTTAGGGTGAGTGTGAGGGATAGATTTAGGGTTAGGGTGAGGGCTAGGGTGAGGATGAGGTTTAGGTTTGGGGTTAGGGTGAGGGCTATGGTGAGTGTTAGGGTGAGATTTAGTGTTAGGGATAGGGTTAGGTTTAGGATTAGGTTTAGGGTGAGGGTGAGTGTGAGAGTTAGGGCTAGGGTTAGGATTAGGCTTAGGGTTAAGGTGAGGATTAGTGTTAGGGTTTGGGTTAGTGTGAGGGTGAGGCTGAGGATTAGGGTTAGGTTTAGGATTAGGGTTAGGTTTAGGGTTAGGGTTAGGTTTAGACTTAGGGTTAGGGTTAGGGTTAGAGTTATGTTGAGGGTTATGTTTAGGGATAGGGTTAGGCTTAGGGTTAGGCTGAGGGTGAGGATTAGGGTTAGGGTTAGGGTTTGGTTTAGGTTATTGTTAGTGTTATGGTTAGGGTTAAGTTTGCGGTGAGGGTGAGGCTGCGGGTGAGGGTTATTGTTAGGGTTAGGGTTAATGTTATTGTTAGGGTTAGGGTTAAAGTTACTGTGAGGTTGAGGGTAAGGGTGAGGATTAGTGTTAGGGTGAGGTTTACGGTGAGGTTTAGGGTTAGGTTTAGGGTTAGGGTTAGGGTGAGGGTGAGATTTAGTGTTAGATGTAGGGTTAGGGGAAAGGTTAGGGTGAGGGTTATGGTTTGGGTTAGTATTAGGCTTAGGTTAAGGGTGACGGTTAGGTTGAGGTTAAGGGTTAGATTTAGGGTTAGTGTTAGTGTGAGGGTTAGTGTTAGGGTTAGGGTTAGTGTTATGATTAGCATAAGTGTTAGGTTGAGGGTTTGGGATAGGGTGAGGTTATGGTTAGGGTGAGGGTTAGGGTTAGGTTTAGGGTTATTGTTAGGGTTAGGGTTAGAGTTACGGTTACAGTGAGGGAGAGAGTGAGGGTTAGGGTTAGGGTAAGGATGAGGTTTAGGGTTATGTTAGGGTTAGAATTAGGGTTAGGGTGAGAGTGAGGTTTAATAAACTTAAACGAGTTAGGCTTTGTGTTAGTTTTAGGCTTAGGGTGAGGGTTAGGGTTAGGCTTACCCTTAGGCTTAGGCTTAGGCCGGGCATGAGGTTGAGGATGAGGGTTAGGATGAGGTTTAGGGTTAGGGCTAGGTTGAGGGTTAGGTTGAGGGTTAGGGTTAGGGTGAGAGTTAGGTTTAGTATTAAGGTTAGGGTGAGGTTGAGTGTGAGGTTTAGGGTTAGAGTTAGGATTAGGCTTAGGGTTAGGATGAGGGTTAAGATTAGGGTTTGTGTTATGGTGAGGGTGAGGCTGAGGATTAGGGTTTGGTTTAGGGTTAGATTTAGGATTAGGTTTAGGGTTAGGGTTAGGGTTATGGTGAGGGTTAGGGTTAGGGTTAGGCTTAGGCTTAGGGTTAGGCTGAGGGTGAGGGTGGGGGTGAGGATTAGGGTTAGGGTTAGGTTTAGGGTTATTGTTAGCGTCATGGTTAGGGTTAAGTTTGCGGTGAGGGTGAGGCTGAGGTTGAGGGTTATGGTTATGGTTAGGGTTAGGGTTAGTGTTAGTGTTATTGTTAGGGTTAGAGTTACTGTGAGGTTGAGGGTGAAGGTGAGGGTTTAGGGTTAGGGTGAGGTTTAGGGTGAGGTTTAGGGTTAGGTTTAGGTTTAGGGTGAGGGTGAGTTTTAGGGTTAGAGTTAGGGTTGCGGTAGGGTTAGGGTGAGTGTTAGGGTTCGGGTGAGCGTGAGGGTTAGGATGACGTTTAGAGATAGGTTTAGGGTTAGGATTAGGTTAGGGTGAGGCTGAGTGTAAGGGATAGGGTAAGGGTTAGGCTTAGGCTTAGAGTTAAGATGAGGGTGAGGGTGGGGTTGAGGATTAGGGTTAGGGTGACGGTTAGGGTTAGGATTAGTGTTATTGTTAGAGATAGGGTTAGAGTTCCAATGAGGGTGAGGTTGTGGGTGAGGGTTAGGTTTAGAGTTAGTGTGAGGGTTAGTGTTAGGGTTAGGATTAGTGTTAGGGTCATGGTAAGTGTTAGGGTGAGGGTTTGGGTTAGTGTGAGGGTTATGGTTAGGGTTAGGGTGAGGATTAGGGTTTGGGTTAGAGTTAGGTTTAGGGTGAGATGTAGGGGGAGGTTTAGGGTTATTGTTAGGTTTAGGATTAGGGTTAGGGTGAGGGTGAGTGTGTGTGTTAGGGTTAGATTTAGGATTAGGCTTAGGTTTCGGCTGAGGGTTAGGGTGAGGGTGAGAGTTAGGGTTAGGGTGAGGTTTAGGGTTAGGGTTAGGGTGAGTGTTAAGGTTAGGTTGAGGGTTAGGTTTAGGGTTATGGTGAGGGTTAGTGTTAGGGTTAGGGTGAGGGTTAGAATGAGGATTAGGGTTAGGATTAGAGTTAGGGTGAGAACTAGGGTGAAGGTGAGTATTAGAGTTACTGTTAGTTTGAGGTTTAGGGTTAGGGTTAGGGAAAGTTTGAGTTAGGGTTATGGTGACATGGGGGTTAGTGTTACGGTGGGGCTTAGGGTTAGAATTAGCGTTAGGGTGATGGTGATCTTCGGATTACTGTTAGGGTTAGAGTTAGGTTTAGAGTTAGGATTAGTGTTATTGTTAGGGTTAGGGTTAGATTTACTGTGAGAGTGAAGGTGAGGGTGGGGGTGAGAGTTAGGTTTAGGTTGAGGTTTAGGGTTAGGGTTAGGATTAGTGTTAGGGTGAGGGTGAGGTTTAAGGTTAGATGTAGGATTAGGGGGAAGGTTAGATCGAGGGTTAGGGGTAGTGTTAGTGTTAGGGTTAATGTTAGGGTGAAGGTTAGGTTGAGGTTTAGGGTTAGGGTTAGGGTTAGGTTTATGGTGAGGGTGACTGTGAGAGTTAGGGTTAGGGTTAGGCTTAGGCTTAGGGTTAGGCTGAGGGTGGGGGTCAGTATTAGGGTTATGGTGATGATTAGGATTAGGGTTAGTTTGAGGGCTAGGGTGAGGATGAGGGTTAGGTTAAGGCTTAGGCATAGGCTTAGGGTTAGGCTGAGCGTGAGGTTTTGTGTGAGGGTTAGGGTTAGGTTGATGGTTAAGTTTACGGATAGCGTGAGGGTTAGGATGAGGTTTAGGGTTAGGGTGAGGGTAAGGGTGAGGATGATGGTAAGGGTAAAAGTGAAGTTTACACTTAGGGTTAGGTTTAAGATAAGGCTGAGGGTTAGGGTTAGGTTTAGGGTTAGGTAAGGGTTAGGCTTAGGGTGAGGGTTAGATTGAGAATTAGGGTTAGGGTTAGTGTTTTGGTTTAGGGTGAGGATGAGGGTCTGGGTAAGGGTGAGGGTGAGGGTTAGAATTAGGGTTAGGGTGAGGGTGAGGGTGAGATTTAGGGTTAGATACAGGGTTAGGGGGAGGGTTAGGGGGAGGGTTAGGGGGAGGGCTAGGGTTAGGGTCAGTGTTAGGGTTAGGGTGAGGGTGAGGGTTAGGTTGAGGTTAAGGTTTAGGGTTACTGTTAGGGTTAGTGTGAGTGTTAGTTTTAGGGTTAGAGTTAGTGTTAGGGTTAAGGTAAGTGTTAGGGTGAGGGCTTGGTTTAAGGTGAGGGTTATAGTTAGGGTGAGGGTTAGGGTTAGGGTTAGGGTTATTGTTAGGGTTAGGGTTAATGTTACGGTTACAGTGAGGGTTAGAGTGAGGTTTAGGGTTACGGTTAGGATGAGGTTTAGGGTTAGGGTTAGGGTTAGAATTAGGGTTAGGGTGAGAGTGAGGTTTAGGTTTAGAGTTAGTGTTAGTGTTAATTTTAGGGTTAGGGTGAGGGTTAGGGTTAGGCTTAGGCTTAGGATTAGGCTTAGGCCGAGCATGAGGTTGAGGGTGAGGGTTAAGATGAGGTTTAGGGTTAGGATTAGGGTTAGGGTTACGGCTAGGGTGAGGGTTAGGTTGAGGGTTAGGGTTAGGGATAGGGTTAGATTTAGGATTAAGATTAGGTTGAGGTTGAGTGTGAGGGTTAGGGTTAGGTTTAGGATTAAGCTTAGGGTTAGGGTGAAGGTTAAGGTTAGGGTTTGGATTAGGGTGAGGGTGAGGCTGAGGGTTAGGGTTTGGTTTAGGGTTAGGTTTAGGTTTAGGTTTAGGTTGAGGGTCAGGGTTAGGGTTACGGTGACGGTTAGGGTTAGGTTTAGGCTTAGGATTAGGGTTAGAGTTATGGTTATGGGGACTGTTAGGTTTAGGTTTAGGGTTAGGGTTAGTGTTAGGTTTAGTGTGATTGTGAGGGTTAGGTTGAGGTTTAGGGATAGGGTTAGGTTTAGGATTAGGTTTAGGGTGAGGGTGAGTGTGAGGGTTAGTTTGAGGGTTAGGCTTAGGCTTCAGGTTAGGCTGAGGGTGCGGGTCAGGGTTAGGGTTAGGGTTAGGGTGGGGTTTAGGGTTAGGGTTAGGGTAAGGATTTGGGTGAGGGTGAGATTTAGTGTGAGATATAAGGTTAGGGGGAGGGTTAGGGGGAGGGTTAGGGTTAGGGTTAGTGTTTGGGTTAGGGTGAGGTTGAGGGTTAGGTTGAGGTTTAGGGTTAGGTTAGTGTTAGTTTGAGGGTTATTGTTAGGGTTAGGGTTAGTGTTAGTGGGAGGGTAAGTGTTAGGGTAAGGGTTTAGGTTGGGGTGAGGGTTATGGTTAGTGTGAGTGTTAGGATTAAGGTTAGATTTATTGTTAGGGTTAGGTTTAGGGTTAGGCTTAGGGTTAGCCTGAGGATGATGTTGAGGGTGAGGTTTATGGTTAGGGTGAGGGTTAGGCTTAGGGTTAGGGTGATGGTTAGGGTTAGTGTGAGGGTTAGTGTTAGGATTAGGGTGTTAGGTTAAGGGTAAATGTTAGGGTGAGGCTTATAGTAAGGGTGAGGGTTAGGGTTAGGGTTAGAGTTATTTTTAGGGTTAAGTTTAAGGTTATGTTTAATGTGAGGGTGAAGGTGAGGGTTAGGTTTAGTGTTAAGTTGAGGTTTAGGGTTAGGGTTAGGGTTAGAGTTAGGGTTAGGGTGAGAGTGAGATTTAGGGTTAGAGTTATGGTTAGTGTTAGGGTTAGGGTTAGGGTGAGAGTTAGGGTTAGGACTAGACTTAGGCTTAGTCCTAGGCCCAGCTTGACGGTTAGGGTTAGGGTTAGGGTTAGGGTGAGGGTTAGGGTTAGGGTGAAGGTTAGGATGAGGTTTAGGGTTAGGATGAGGGTTAGAGTTTGGCTTAGGGTGAAGGTCAGGTTTAGGATTAGTGTTAGGGTTAGGGTGATGTTTAGGGTGAGGGTTAGGGTTAGGGTTAGTGTTAGGGTTAGGTTTAGGGTGAGGGTTAGGTTGAGGGTAAGGATTAGGGATAGGATTAGGTTTAGGATTATGGTTAGTGTGAGGGTGAGTGTGAGGGTTAGGGTTAGCATTAGGTTTAGGCTTAGGGTTAGGCTGAGGGTGAGGGTAAAGGTGAGGATTAGGGTTAGGGTGCTGGTTAGGGTTAGGATTAGGGTTAGAATTAGCCTTAAGGTGAGGTTTAGGGTTAGGGTTAGGTTTAGGGTTCTGGTGAGGGTGAGGGCTAGAGGTAGCTTGAGGGTGAGGGGTAGGGTTAGGGTTAGGGTGAGTGTTAGGGTTAATGTGAGGTTTAGGGTTACGGTTAGGTTGAGGGTTAATTTGAGGGTTAGGGTTTGTGTTAGGGTTTGTGTTAGGTTTAGGGGGAGAGGGAGGTTTAGGTTAGGCTTAGTGTTAGGATTAGGGTGAGGTTAAGGGTTAGGGTGAGGGTTAAGGTTAGGTTAGGGTGAGGGTTAAGATGAAGGTTAGGGATTCAGTGAGAGTGAGGGTTAAGGCTAGGGGGAGGGTTAGGGTTAATGTTATGGTTAGGGTGAGGGTGATGGTTAGGATTAGGGTTACGGTTATTGTAAATGTTATGGTTAGGGTTACGTTTCCAGTGAGGGTGAGGCTGAGAGTGAAGTTTAGGGTTAGGGTAAGGGTTAGTTTAAGGGTTAGGATTAGAGGTAATGTTAGGGTTAGGGTTAGACTTACGATTTGGGTGAGGGTGAGGGTGAGGGTCAGGGTTAGGGTTAGGGTTAGGGTTAGATTGGGGATTAGGGTTAGGGTTAGTGTGAGGTTTAGGGTGAGGATGAGGTTTAGGGTGAGGGTTAGGGTTAGAATTAGGATTATGTTGAGGGCTAGTGTGAGGGTGAGGGTTAGGGTTAGGGTTAAGTTTATGGTGAGGTTTAGCGTGAGGGGTAGGTTTAGGTTTAGGCTGAGGGTTAGGATTAGTGTGAGGGTTACGGTTAGGGTGAGAGTGAGGGTGAGGCTAAGGGTTATGGTGAGGGTTAGGGTGAGGGTGAGGGTTAGGGTTAGGTTGAGGTTTAGGGTGATTGTTAGTGTTAGGGTTAGGGTTAGTGTTAGGGTTAGGGTTAGGGTGAGGGTTAGGTTGAGGGTAAGGGTTAGGTCTTGGGTTAGTTTTAGGTTTATGGTTAGGGTGAGGGTGAATGTGAGGGTTAGGGTTAGGGTTAGGGTTAGGCTTAGGGTTAGGCTGAGGGTGAGGGTGAAGGTGAGGATTAGTGTTAGATTGCCGGTTAGGGTTAGGGTTAGGGTTAGAATTAGCCTTAAGGTGAGGTTTAGGGTTAGGGTTAGGTTTAGGGTTCTGGTGAGGGTGAGGGTTAGACTTAGCTTGAGGGTTAGAGTGAGGGGTAGGGTTTGGGTTAGGGTGAGGGTTAGGGTTAATGTGAGGTTTAGGGTTAGGGTTAGGTTTAGGGTTAGGTTGAGTGTTAGTTTGAGGTTAGGGTTTGTGTTAGGGTTAGGGTGAGGGGGAGGTTTAGGGGGAGGTTTAGGTCAGGCTTAGTGTTAGGATTAGGGTGAGGTAAATGGTTAGGGTGAGGTTTATGTTTAGGTTAGGGTGAGGGTTAGGGTTTCAGTGATAGTGAGGGTTAAGTTTAGGGCGAGATTTAGGGTTAGGATTATGGTTAGCATGAGGGTGATGGTTAGGATTAGGGTTAGGGTTATTGTAAATGTAATGGTTAGGGTTACATTTGCAGTGAGGGTGAGGCTGAGAGTGAAGTTTTGGGTTAGGGTAAGGGTTAGTGTTAGGGTTAGGATTAGTGGTAATGTTAGGGTTAGGGTTAGACTTACGATTTGGGTGAGGGTGAGGTTGAGGGTTACTGTTAGGGTTACGATGAGGTTTAGGTTTAGGGTTAGGATTAGGGATAGGGTGAGGTTGAGGTTTAGGGTTAGACTTAGGTTGAGGGTGAGGTTTAGGGTGAGGGTTAGGGTTAAGGTTAGTGTTAGGGTTAGGGTTAGGATTAGGCTTAGGCTTAGGGTTTGGCTGAGGTGAGGGTGGGTGTGAGGATTACGCTTAGGTTGATGGTTAACCTTAGGGTTAGGGTGAGGGTTAGGATGAGGGTTAGGGTTAGGTTTAGGGTTAGGGTGAGGGCTATGGTGAGGGGAGGGTTGAGGTTAGGGTTAGGCTTAGGCATAGGTTTAGTCTGAGGATGATGGTGAGGGTGAGGGTTAGAGTCATGGTGATGGATAGGTTAGGGTTAGGGTGAGGGTTAGGATGAGGGATCGGGTTAGGGTGAGGGTTACGATGAGCGTGATGGTAAGAGTAAAGTTGAGGGTTAGGCTAAGGGTGAGAGTTAGGGTAAGGGTGAGGGTTAGGGTTAGGGTGAGCGTTAGTGTAAGTGTTAGGGTTAGGGTTAGATGGGGGATTAGGGTTAGGGTTAGTGTGAGGTTTAGGGGGAGGATGTGGGTTAGGTTGAGGGTTAGGGTTAGAATTAGGGTTAGGGTGAGGGCTAGCGTGAGGGTGAGGGTTAGGGTTAGGGTTAAGTTTATGGTGAGGTTTAGGGTGAGGGGTAGGTTTAGGTTTAGGGTGAGGGTTAGGTTTAGTGTGAGGGTTATGGTTAGGGTGAGAGTGAGGGTGAGGTTAAGGGTTATGGTGAGGGTTAGGGTGAGGATGAGGGTTAGGGTTAGGATTAAGAATAGGGTTAGGGATAGGCTGAGGTTGAGGGTGAGGGTGAGGGTGAGGTTTAGGGTTAGGGTTATGGTTAGGGTGAGGTCTAGGGTGAGGATGAGTGTTAGGGTGAAGGTGAGGGTGAGGTTGAGGGTCTTAGTTAGGTAATGGTTAGGGTTAGGGTGAGGATTAGTTGAGGGTTATGGTAAGGGTCAGCTTGAGGTTTAGGGTGTGGGTGAGCGTTAGGATTGGGGTGAAGGTTTGGGTGATGGTGAGGGTTAGGATGAGGTAGAAGGTTAGGTTTAGGGTTAGGTGAGGGTTAGTGTTAGGGTTAGGATTAGGGTGAGGGTTAGGATTAGGTTTAGGGTTAGGGTGAGGGTTAGGGTGAGGGTGAGGGTTAAGGTTAGGGTTAGGTTTGTGGTGTGGATAAGTGATAGCATGAGGGTTAGGGTGAATGTTAGACTTAGCATTAGGGTTAGGGTGAGGGTGAGGGTGAGGATTAGGGTGAGTTTTAGGGTTAGGGTGAGGGTTAGGGTTAGGCTTAGCGTGAGGGTGACGGTTAGGGTTAGAGTTACGGTGAGGATTCAGTTAAGTATGAGGTTTCGGGTGAGGATGAAGTTAAGTGTTAGGATGAGGGTTAGGGTGAGGGTGAGGGTTAGGGTTAAGGTTTGGGTTAGGCTGAGGTTTAGAGTTATGTTTAGGGTGAGTGTTAGGGTGAGGGTGAGGGTTAGGGTTGTTATAAGGGTTATGGTCAGATTTAGGGTGACGGTGAGGCTTTAGGTGAGGGTTAGTTTGAGGGTTAGAGTTAGGGTTAAGGTGAGTTTTAGGGTAAGGGGTAGGGTTACGGTTAGGGTGAGGGTTAGGTTTATTGTGAGAGTTAGGTTTAGGGTTAGGGTTAGGATTAGTGTGAGGGTAAGAATTAGGGTCATGGCTAGGGTGAGGGTGAGGTTTAGGGTTAGTAATAGTGATAGGATTAGTGTAAATCTGAGGGTGAGGGTGATGTTTAGGGTTAGGGTTAGGGTGAGGGCTTGGGTGAGGGTTAGGGTAAGGTTGAGGGTTAGGGTGAGAGTGATGGTAAGGGTAAAGGTGAGGGTTAGCCTGAGGGTGAGGGTTAAGATAAGGGTGAGGGTAAGGGTTAGGGTGAGGGTTAGGATAAGGGTTCGGGTTACGGTTAGGGTGAGGGTTAGATTGAGGATTAGGGTTAGGGTTAGTGTGAGGTTTAGGGTGAGATTGAGGGTTACCGTTAGGTTTAGGGGGTTAGAAATAGGGTGAGGGTGAGGACTAAGATGAGGGTGAGGTTTAGGTTAGGGTTAGGGTTAAGGTTAGGGTGAGTTTTAGGGTTACTGTGAGGGTTAGGGTTAGTGTGAGGTTTAGGGTTAGAGTTAGGGTTAGTGTTAGTTTGAGGGTAAGTTTTAGGGTGAGGTTTTGGTTTAGGGTGAGGGTTATGTTTCAGTTGAGGGTTAGGTTTAGTGTTATGGTTATTGTTAGGGTTAGGATTAGGATTAGGGTTAGGGTGAGGATGAGGGTGGGGGTGAGGAATAGGTTTTGGGTGATGGTTAAGTTTAGGGTTAGGGTGAGGTTTAGGATGAGGGTTGGGTCAGGATAAGTTTTAGGGTGAGAGCTTGGGTGAGGGTGAGGGTTAGGGTTAGGGTTCAGCTTAGGCATAGGTTTATTCTGAGGGTGAGGTTGAGTGTGAGTGATAGGGTTAGGGTGATGGATCGGGTTAGGGTTAGGGTGAGTGTTAGGATGAGTGTAAGGGTTAGGGTGAGGGTTAGGGTGAGCATGACGGTAACAGTAAAGGTGAGGTTTAGGCTGAGGGTGAGTGTTCCTATAAGGGAGAGGGTAAGGATTAATGTGAGGGTTAGCATAAGGGTTAGGGTAAGGGTGAGGGTTAGGGTGAGGGTCAGGGTTAGATTGAGGATTAGGGTTAGGGTTAGGGTGATGTTTATGTTGAGGATGATGGTTAGGGTTAGGGTGAGGTTTATGGTTAGAATTAGGGTGAGAGTGAGGGCTATGGTTTGGGTGAGGGTTAGGGTTAGGGTTAGGGTTAGGGTGAGGTTTAGGATTAGGGTGAGAGTTAGGGTTACTGTGAGGATTAGTGTTAGAGTTAGGGTTAGGGTAAGGTTTAGGGTAAGTGTTAGGGTGAGGGTTAGGGTTAGGGTGAGTGTTATGTTTAGGGTGAGATTTAGGGTTAGGTTTAGGGTTATTGTTAGGTTTAGGGTTAGGGTTACAGTGAGGGTGAGGGTGAGGGTTAGGGTTAGGGTTTTAGTTAGGGTTAGTGTTAGGGTGAGTTTTACGTTAGAGTTATGGTTAGGGTGAGGGTTAGGATGAGGATTAGAGTTATGCTTAGGGTTAGGGTGAGGGCTAGGGTGAAGGTGAGGGTTAGGGTTAGAGTTAGGGTGAGTTTTACGGTTAGGGTTAGGGTTAGGGTGAGCTTTTGGATGAGGGTTAGGGTTACAGTGAGGGTGAGGGTTAGGGTTAGTTTGAGTGTTAGGGTTAGGATTAGGATTAGGGTGAGGGTGAGTGTTTGCATGAGGGTTAGGCTTAGGGTTAGGGTTAGTATTAGGGTTAGGATTAGTGTTAATGTTAGGGTTAGGGTTAGATTTACGGTTTGGGTGAGGGGGAGGGGGAGGGTTAGGGTTAGGGTTAGGGTGAGGTTTAGAGTTAGGGTTAGGATTAGGGATAGGGTGAGGGAGAGGTTTAGGGTTAAAGTTAAGTTGAGGGGGAGGGTAAGGCTGAGTGTTAGGGTTAGGGTTAGTGTTAGGGTTAACGTTAGGTTTAGGGTGAGGGTAAGGTTGAGGTTTAGGGTTAGGGTTAGGTTTTGGGTTAGGATTAGGTTTAGGGTGAGGGTGAGTGTGAGGGTTAGGGTTAGGATTAGGCTTAGGCTTAGGGTTAGTCTGAGGGTGAGGGTGGGTGTGAGGATTAGGCTTAGGGTGATGGTTAACCTTAGGATTAGGGTGAGGGTTAGGATGAGGGTTAGGGTTAGGATTAGGGTTAGGGTGAGGGTGAGGGTTAAGGTTAGGGTTAGGTTTGTTCTGTGGAAAAGTGATAGCATGAGGGTTAGGGTGAGTGTTAGACTTAGCATTAGAATTATGGTGAGGATTAGGGTGAGTTTTAGGGTTAGGGTGAGGGTTAGGGTTAGGCTTAGTGTGAGGGTGACAGTGAGGGTGACGGTTAGGTTTAGAGTTACGGTGAGGATTCGGTTAAGTGTGAGGTTTAGGGTGAGGATGAGGTTAAGTGTTAGGATGAGGGTTAGGGTGAGGTTGAGGCTTAGGGTTAAGGTTTGGGTTAGGGTGAGGGTTAGGCTGAGGGTTAGGGTTATGATTAGAGTGAGTGTTAGGGTGAGGGTTAGGGTGAGGGTAAGGGTGAGGGTTCGGGTGAGGGTTAGGGTTGTTATTAGGGTTAGGGTCAGATTTACGGTGACGGTGAGGTTTTGGGTGAGGGTTAGGGTGAGGGTTAGAGTTAGGGTTAAGATAAGGTTTAGGGTAAGGTTTAGGGTTACGGTTAGGGTGAGGGTTAGGTTTAGTGTGACAGTTAGGGTTAGGATTAGGATTAGTGTGAGGGTAAGAATTAGCTGACTGTTAGGGTGAGGGTGACGTTTAGGGTTAGGAATAGTGATAGGATTAGTGTAAATCTGAGGGTGAGGGTGAGGTTTAGGGTTAGGGTTAGGGTGAGGGCTTGGGTGAGGGTTAGGGTAAGGTTGAGGGTTAGGGTGAGAGTGATGGTAAGGGTAAAGGTGAGGGTTAGGCTGAGGGTGAGGGTTAAGATAAGGGTGAGAGTTAGGGTTAGGGTGAGTGTTAGGTTAAGGTTTCGGGTTACAGTTAGGGTGAGGGTAAGATTGAGGATTAGGGTTAGGGTTAGTGTGAGGTTTAGGGTGAGGTTGAGGGTGAGTCTTAGGGTTAGAATTAGGGTTAGGGTGAGGGCTAGGATGAGGGTGAGGTTTAAGTTAGGGTTAGGGTTAAGGTTCAGATGAGGTTTAGGGTTACTGTGAGGGTTAGGGTTAGTGTGAACATTAGGGTGATGGTTAGGGTTAGTGTTAGGGTCAGGGTAAGTGTTAGGGTGAGGGTTTAGGTTAGGGTGAGGGTTATATTTAAGGTGAGAGTTAGCTTTAGGGTTAGGGTTATTGTTAGGGTTAGAATTAGGATTAGGATTAGGGATAGGGTGAGGGTGAGTGTGGTTTAGGTTTAGGTTTAGGTTTAGGCTTAAGGTTAGGCTGAGGGTGAGGGGGAGGCTGAGGGCTAGGGTTAGGGTGATGGTTAGGGTTAGGGTTAGGGTGATGGTTTGGATGAGTGTTAGAGTTAGGATTAGGGTTTGGGTGAGGGCTAGGGTGAAGGTGAGGTTTAGGGTTATGTTTAGGGTGAGGTTTAGGTTTAGGGTTAGGGTTAGGCTTAGGGTTAAGTTGAGGGTGAGGTTTAGGTTTAGAGTTACGGTTAGGGTGAGGTTTAGCGTTAGGGTTAGTGTTAGGTTTAGGATTATTGTGAGGGTTAGGGTTAGGGTGATGGTTCGGGTTAGGGCTGGGATTAGGATTAGTGTTAGTGTGAGGGTGAGTGTGAGTGTGAGGGTTAGGGTTAGGGTCAGGCTTAGGTTTAGGCTGAGGTTGACGGTCAGGGTTAAGGTGAGGGTGAGGGTAAGTTTTAGGGTTAGAGTTAGGGTTATTGTGAGGGTTAATGTTAGGATTGGTGTTAGGGTTAGGGTTAGGGTGAGGTATAGGGTGAGGGTTATGTTTAGGGAGCGGGTTAGATTTATGTTTAGGGTTAGCTTGAGTGTGAGTGTGAGGGTTAGTATTAGGGTTAGGTTTAGGTTTAGGCTGAGTGTGGGGGTGAGGGTTAGGGTTAGGTTGAGGTTTAGGGTGAGGGTTAGGGTGAGGGTTAGGATGAGGTATAGCGTTAGGATTAGGCTTAGGGTTAGGATTAAGGTGAGGGTTAATGTTAGGGTTAGGGTAAGGGTTAGGGTTATTGTTAGTGTTATGGTTAAGGTTAAGTTTGTGGTTAGGGTGAGGCTGAAGGTGGGTATTAGGGTTAGGATTAGGATTAGGGTTAGATTTAGGGTTAAGATTAGTGTTATTGTTAAGGTTAGGGTCAGAGTTATGGTGAGGGTAAGGGTGAGGGTGAGGGTTAGGGTTAGGGTTAGGATGAGGTTTAGGGTTAGGGTAGGGTGATGGTTAGGGTTAGTGTGAGGGTTAGTGTTTGGGTTAGGGTTATTGTTAGGGTAAGGTAAGTATTAGGGTGAGGGTAAGGGTTAGGGTGAGGATTAGGGTTAGAATGAGGGTTAGGGTTAGGGTTAGGATTATTGTTAGGTTAAGGTAAGTGTTAGGGTGAGGGTAAGGGTTAGGGTGAAGGTTAGGGTTAGAAAGAGGGTTAGGGTTATGGTTAGTGTTATTTTTAGCGTTAGGGTTAGGAATAGGGTTAGGGTGAGGGGTAGGGTGAGGATGAGGGTTAGAGTTAGGGTTAGGGTTAGGCTTAGGTTTAGAATGAGGCTGAGTGTGAGGTTGAGGGTTATGGTTAGCGTGATGGTTAGGGTGAGGGTTAGAATGATTGTTAGGGGTAGGGTGAGGGTTAGGGTGAGGGTGACAGTAAGGGTAAAGGTGAGGGTTAGGGTTAGGGTGCGAGTTAGGGTGAGGATTAGGGTTAGGGTTATGGTGAGGGCGAGGTTTAGATTGAGTATCAGTGTTACGGTTAGTGTGAAGTTTAGGGTGAGGATGATGGTTAGGGTTAGTGTGAGGGCTATGTTGAGGGTGAGGGTTAGGTTTAGGGTTATGTTGAGGTTTAGGGTTAAGGTGATGGTTAGGGTTAGTGTGACGGTTAGTGTTAGTATTAGGGTTAGTTTTAGGGTGAGGGTTAGCATTAGGGTGAGGTTTATGTTTAGGGTTAGTGTTAGCGTTAGGGTTGGGTTATTGTTAGGGTTAGGGTTACTGTTACGGTGAGGGTGATGGTTAGGGTTAGGGTTAGGGTTAGGTTTAGGGTAAGGGTTAGGGTTAGGGTTAGATTGGGGATTAGGGTTAGGGTTAGTGTGAGGTTTAGGGTGAGGATGAGGGTTAGGGTGAGGGTTAGGGTTAGAATTAGTATTAGGTTGAGGGCTAGCGTGAGGGTGAGGGTTAGGGTTAGGGTTAAGTTTATGGTGAGGTTTTGGGTGAGGGGTAGGTTTAGGTTTAGTGTGAGGGTTAGGATTAGTGTGAGGGTTACGGTTAGGGTGAGAGTGAGGGTGAGGCTAAGGGTTATGATGAGGGTTAGGGTGAGGGTGAGGGTTAGGGTTAGGATTAGGGATAGGGTTAGGGATAGGCTGAGTTAGAGGGTGTGGGTGAGGGTGAGGTTTAGGGTTAGGGATATGGTTAAGGTGAGAGTGAGGGTTAGGCTTTTCGTTAGGTAATGGTTAGGGTTAGGGTGAGGATTAGTTGAGGGTTAGGGTAAGGGTGAGCTTGAGGTTTAGGGTGTGGGTGAGCGTTAGGGTTAGGGTGAGGGTTCGGGTGAGGTAGAATGTTAGGGTTAGGGTTAGGTGAGTGTTATTTTTAGGGTTAGAGTGAGGGTGAGGGTTAGGATTAGGTTTAGGGTTAGGGTGAGGTTTAGGGTGAGGGTGAGGGTTAAGGTTAGGGTTAGGTTTGTGGTGTGGATAAGTGATAGCATGAGGGTTAGTGTGAGTGTTAGACTTAGCATTAGTGTTAGGGAGAGGGTTAGGGTTAGGCTTAGCGTGAGGGTGATGGTGAGGGTGACGGTTAGGTTTAGAGTTACGGTGGGGATTCGGTTAAGTGTGAGGTTTAGGGTGAGGATGAGGGTAAGTGTTAGGATGAGGTTTAGGGTGAGGGTGAGGGTTAGGGTTAAGATTTGGGTTTGGGTGAGGGTTAGGGTGAGGGTTATGCTTAGGGTTAGGGTGAGGGTTAGACTAAGGGTTAGGGTTATGATTAGGGTGAGTTTTAGGGTGAGGTTTAGGGTGAGGGTTAGGGTGAGGGTGAGGGTTAGGGTTGTTATTAGGGTTAAGGTCAGATTTAGGGTGACAGTGAGGTTTTGGGTGAGGGTTAGGTTGAGGGTTAGTGGTAGGGTTAAGGTGAGGGTTAGGGTAAAAGGTAGGGTTACGGTTAGGGTAAGGGTTAGGTTTATTGTGAGAGTTAGGTTTAGGGTTAGGGTTAGGATTAGTGTGAGGGTAAGAATTAGGATCACTGCTAGGGTGAGGGTGAGGTTTAGGGTTAGTAATAATGATAGGATTAGTGTAAATCTGAGGGTGAGGGTGAGGTTTAGGGTTAGGGTTAGGGTGAGTGCTTTGGTTAGGGTTAGGTTAAGGTTGAGGGTTAGGGTGAGAGTGATGGTAAGGGTAAAGGTGAGGGTTAGCCTGAGGGTGAGGGTTAAGATAAGGGTGAGGGTAAGGGTTAGGGTGAGGGTTAGGATAAGGGTTCGGGTTACGGTTAGGGTGAGGGTTAGATTGAGGATTAGGGTTAGGGTTAGTGTGAGGTTTAGGGTGAGGTTGAGGGATAGATTTAGGTTGAGGGTTAGGGTTAGAATTAGGGTTAAAGTGAGGGCTAGGGCGAGGGTGATGTTTAGGTTAGGGTTAGGGTTAAGGTTAGGGAGAGGTTTAGGGTTACTGTGAGCTTCAGTGTTAGTGTGAGGGTTACTGTTAAGGTGAGGGTAAGTGTTAGAGTGAGGGTTTGGGTTAGGGTGAGGGTTATGATTAGTTTAAGGGTTAGGTTTAGGGTTAGGGTTATTTTTAGGTTCAGGATTAGGATTAGGATTAGGATGAGGGTGAGTGTGTGGGTTAGGTTTAGGTTTAGGTTTAGGGTTAAATTTAGGCTGAGGGTGAGGTTGAGGCTGAGGGTTAGGGTTAGGGTGATGGTTATGTTTAGGGTTAGGGTGAGGGTTAGGATGAGGGTTAGAGTTAGGATTAGGGTTTGGGTGAGGGCTAGGTTGAAGGTAAGTTTTGGGGTTATGTTTTGGGTGAGTTATAGGGTTAGGGTTAAGGTTAATGTTAGGGTTAAGGTGAGGGTGAGGTTTAGGTTTAGAATTAGGGTTAGGGTGAGGGTTAGGGTTAGGGTTAGTGTTAGGTTTAGGGTTAGGGTGAGGGCTAGGGTTAGGGTGAGTTTTAGGGTTAGGCCTGGGATTATGATAAGTGTTTTTGTGAGGGTGAGTGTGATTTTGAGGTTTAGGGTTAGGGTTAGGATGCGGTTTAGGGTTAGGGTTAGTGTTAGTGTTAGGGTGAGGGCTTGGTTTAGGTTGAGGTTTACTGTCAGGGTGAGGGTTAGGATTAGGGTTAAGGTTAGGGTTAGTGTTATTGTTAGGGTTAAGGTTAGAGTTACTGTGAGGATGAGGGTGAGGGTGAGTGTGAAAGTTAGGGTTAGGGTTAGCCTTAGTCTTAGGTTTAGGTCGAGCGTGAGGGTGAGGTTAAGGGTTAGGATTAGGGTGATTGTTAGAGTTTAAGGGTTAGGGTGAGGGTTAGGGTGAGGTTTTGTTTTAGGATTAGGGCTAAGGTGAGGGCTAGGGTGAGGGTGAGGGTTATGGTTAGCGTTAGGGTGACGTTTAGGGTTAGCGTTAAGTTTAGGGTTAGGGTGAGTGTTAGTGTGAGGATTAAGGTGAGGGTGAGGGTTAGGGTGAGGGTGAGGGTTACGGTTAGGGTTAGGGTGAGAGTGAGGGTTAGATTAGGGTTAGGGTTAGGATTATTGTTAGTGTTATGTTTAGGTTTAAGTTTATGGTGAGGTTGAGGCTCAGGGTGACGGTTAGGGTTAGGGTTAGGGTGAGGTTTAGGTTAGGGTTAAGATTAGGGTTAGGGTGAGGGTTTGGTTTAGGGTTAGGGTTACGGTGAGGGTGAGGGTGAGGGTTAGTGTTAGGGTTAGTGTCACTGTTAGGTTTAGGTTTAGAGTTACAGTGAGGGTGAGGGTAAAGGTTAGGGTTAGGTTGAGGTTTAGGGTTAGGATTAGGGTTAGGGTGAAGGTGAGGGTGAGGTTTAGGGTTAGAGTTAGGGTTAGGTTGAGTGTTAGGGTTAGGGTTAGTGTTAGTGTTAGGGTTAGGGTGAGGGTTAGGATGAGGGTTAGGGTTAGGGTTAGGTTTAGGATTAGGGTTAATGTTAGGGTGAGTGATTGTGTTAGGTTTAGGGATAGGGTTAAGGCTTAGCGTTAACCTGAGGGTGAGGGTTAGGGTTAGGTTACGGTGACTGTGAGGGTTAGGGTTAGGGTTAGTTTCAGGGTTAGGTTTAGGGTTAGGGTTATTGTTAGTGTTATGGTTAAGGTTAAGTTTACGGTTAGGGTGAGGCTGACGTTGAGGGTTTGGTTTAGGGTTAGAGTGAGGTTTAGGGTTACGGTTAGGGTTAGGGAGATGGTTATGGTAAGTGTTATTGTTAGGGTTAAGGTTAGACTTATGGTGAGGGTGAGGGTTAGATTTAGGTTTAGGGTGAGGGTTAGGGTGAGGGTGAGGGTGAAGTTTAGGGTTAGAGTTAGAGTTAGGGGGAGGGTTAGGGGCAGGTTTAGATTGAGGTTTAGGGTTAGTGTTAGGGTTGGGTTTAGGATTAGGGTTATGATGAGGCTGAGTGTGAGGGTTAGGGTTAGGATTAGGCTTAGGCTTAGGGTTAGGCTGAGGGTGAGGGTGGGGTTGTTTAGGATTAGGTTAAGGGTGATGGTGAGGGTTAGGGATAGGTTTAGGGTTAGGATTAGGGTTAGGATGATGTCTAGGGTGAGGGTGAGGGTTAGGTTTAGGGTTAGGCTTAGGGTTACGGTCAGGGTTAGGGTTAGGATGAGGGTTAGGCTTAGGGTGAGGGTTAGGGTGAGGGTGCAGGTAAGGGTAAAGGTGAGAGTTAGGATGAGAGTGAGGATTAAGTTAAGGGTGAGGGTTAGGGTTAGGGTGTGGGTTAGGGTTAGGGTTAAGTTGAGAGTGAGGTTTATATTGAGGATTAGTTTTAGGGTTAGTGTGAGGTTTAGGATGAGGATGAGGGTTAGGTTTAGGGTGAGGGCTAGGTTGAGGGTGAGGGTTAGGGTTAGTGTGAGTGCTAGTTTTAGGGTTAGATTTAGTGTTAGGGTGAATTTAAGTGTTAGGGTGAGGGTTAGTGTTAGCGTGAGTGTTATGTTTAGAAGGAATGTTAGGTTTAGGGTTAGGGTTACTGTTAGGCTTAGGATTAGTTTTACTGTTGAGTGTGAGGTTTAGTGTTAGGTTGAGGGTTAGGTTTATGTTTAGTGTTAGGGTTAGTGTTAGGGTTAGGGTGAGGGTGAGGTTTATGGTTAGAATTAGCTTTTGTGTTAGGGTTAGGGTTAGGTTGAGGGTTAGTGTGAGGGTTAGGTTTAGGCTTAAGCTTAGGCTTAGGGTTAGACTTAGGCCGAGCATGAGTGTGAGGGTTAGGGTTAGGGTTAGGGTGACGGTTAGGATGAGGTTTAGGGTTAGGACTAGGGTTAGGGTGAGGGTTAGGTTTATGTTTAGGGTTAGGGTTAGAGTTAGGGTTAGGGTGAGGGTGAGGTTTAGGGTTAGAATTAGCTTTTGTGTTAGTGTTAGTGTTAGGTTGAGGGTTAGTGTGAAGGTTAGGTTTAGGCTTAAGTTTAGGCTTAGGGTTAGGCTTAGGCCCGAGCATGAGGGTGAAGGTTAGGGTTAGGGTTAGGGTGAGGGTTAGGTTTAGGGTTAGGGTGAGGGTTAGGATGAGTTTTAGTGTTAGGATTAGGGTTAGTGTGAGCGCTAGTTTGAGGGTTACTGTGAGGGTTAGGTTTAGGTTTAGGATTAGGTGTAGGTTGAGGGTGAGTATGAGGGTTAGGATTAGGGTTAGGGTTAGGCTTAGGGTTAGGGTGAGGGTTAGGTTTAGGGTTTGGTTTAGGGTGAGGGGGAGGGTTAGGGTTAGGGTTAGGGTGGGGGTGAGGGTGAGGGTTAGGGTTAGGGTTAGTGTGAGTGTTAGGGTTATGTTGAGGATTATGGTTAGGGTGAGTGTTAGGGCTAGGGTTAGGTTTAGGCTGAGGACTAGGGTGAGGGTGAGGTTTAGGATTAGGGTGAGGGTGAGGTTTAGGGTGAGGGTGAGGTTTAGGGTTAGTGTTAGTTTGAGGTTTAGGGTTATGGTTAGGTTTAGGGAGAGTGTGAGTCTTAGGTTTAGAGTTAGGGTTAGGGTGAGGGTTAGGGTGAGGTTTAGGGTTAGTGTGAGGGTTAGGGGTAGGGGTAGGGTGAGGATTAGCGTTAGGGTGAGTGTTAGGGTTAGGGTTAGGGTTAAAATATGTGCTAGGGTGAGTGTTAGGTTTAGGGTTAGGTTGATGTTGAGGGTTAGTGTTACTGTTAGATTTAGGTTTAGGGTTGGGCTTAGGGTTAGGATTAGGGTTAAGGTGATGGTGAGTGTGAGGGTTAGAGTTAGTGTTAGCCTTAGGGTTAGGCTGAGTCTGAGGCTGAGTGTGAAGTTTAGGATTAGAGTGAGGGTTAGTGTGAGTGTTAGTGTTAGGATTAGGGTTAGGATATATGCTAGGGTGAGGGTTAGGTTTAGGGTTAGGATGAGGTTTAGGGTTAGGGTGAGGGTCAGTGTTAGGGTTAGGGTGAAGGTTTGGGTTAGGGTTAGAGTTACGGTTAGGATGAGGTTTAGGGTTAGGTTTATATTTAGGGTTATTTTTAGGTTTAGGGTTAGGGTTAAGGTTAAGGTAAGGCTGAGCGTGAGCGTGATGTTGAGGGTCAGGTTTAGGGTTAGGATGGATTTTAGAGGTAGGGTTAGGGTTAGGGTTAGGGTGATTGTGAGGGTTTGTGTTAGGGTTGGGTGAGGTTTAGGATTAGGGATAGGGGTAGGGTTAGGTTGAGTGTGAGGGTTAGGGGTAGGGTTTGGGTGAGGGTGAGGGTTAGGTTTGGGGTGAGGGTTAAGGTGAGGACTAAGGTGAGCATGAGGGTTAGGGTTAGGCTTAGGGTGAGTGTTAGATTGAGGTTTAGGTTAAGGGTTAGGGTTAGGGTTAGGATTAGGGTTAGGGTGAGGGTGAGTGTGAGGGTTAGGGTTAGGGTTAGTCTTTGGCTGAGGGTTAGGCTGATGGTCAGGGTGGGGTTGAGGATTAGATTTAGAGTGATGGTTCAGGTTATCGTTAGTTTGAGGGTTAGGATGCGGGTTAGGGTTAGGATTAGGGTTAGGGTGAGGGCTAGATTGAGGGTGAGGTTTAGGGTTAGGCATAGGGTGAGGTTTAGGGTTAGGTTTAGGGTGAGGTTGAGGCTTAGGGTTAGAGTTAGGGTTAGGATTAGGATTAGGGTAAGGGTTAGGTTCAGTGTGAGGGTTAGGGTTAGGGTTAGGGTTCGGCTTAGGGTTACACTGAGGGTGAGGTTGAGGGTGAGGGTTAGGTTTTGAGTGAGGGTTAGGGTTATGTTTAGGGTGAGAGTTAGGGTTCAGGTTAAGTTTAGGGTTAGGGTGAGGGTTAGGGTTAGGGTTACGTTGAGCTTGAGGGTTAGGTTTAGTTTGAGCGTTAGGGTTAGGTATAGGGTTATGGTGAGGGCTAGGGTGAGGGTGAGCGTTAGGGTTAGTGTTAGGGTGAGATTTCGGGTTAGGGTTAGGTTTAGGGTGAGGGTGAGAATGAGGGTTAGGGTTACGGTAAGGGTGATGGTTAGGGTTAAGTGGAGGGTTATTGTTACTGTTAGTGTTAGGGTGAGGGTAAGTGTTAGGGTAAGGTTTAGGTTTAGGGTGACGTTTACATCAGGCTTTGGGTTAGGGTTAGGGGGAGGGGGAGGTTTAGGATTAGAGTTACGGTTAGGGTGAATGTTAGGGTTAGGGTTAGGTTTAGGGATAGGGTGAGGTTTAGGGTTTGGTTTAGGGTTAGAGTTAGGCTTAGGGAGAGGGTGAGATTTAGGGTTAGAGTTAGGGTTAGGGTGAGGGTTAGGTTTAGGCTTAGTGTTAGGGTTAGGGTAAGGGTGAGAGTTAGGGGGAGGGTTAGGGTTAGGGTTAGGGTTAGGGTGAGGATTAGGGTTAGGGTAAGGGTGAGTGTGTGTGTTAGGGTTAGGTTTGGGGTTAGGCTTAAAGTTAGGCTGAGGGTGAGGTGGAAGGTGAGGGTTAGGGTTAGGTTTAGTGTTAGGGTTAGGGTTAGGGTGAGGGTGAGGGATAGGGTTAGGGTTAGGATTAGCATTAGGGTTATTGTTAGGATTAGTGTGAGGGTTAGGGTTAGGGTAATTGTTAGGCTTAGGGTTAGGCTGACGGTGAGGGTGAGGGTGAGGGTTAGGGTTTGGGTGAGGGTTAGGATTAGGGTTAGGGTGAGGTTTAGTGTTAGGGTTAGGGTTAGAGTTAGGGTTAGTGATTAGTGTTAGGGTTAGGGTGAGTATTAGGGGGAGGTTTAGGATTAGGGTTAGGGTTAGGTTTAGGGTTAGGGTTAGGGTGAGGGTGAGGTTTAGGGTTATAATTAGGGTTAGGGTGAGGCTGAGGGTGAGGCTTAGGGGGTTAGGGTTAGTGTTAGGGTTAGGGTTAGGGTGAGGGTTAGTGTGAGTGTGAGGGTTAATGTTAGGGTTAGGGTTTGCCTTAGGTTCAGGCTGAGGGTGAGGGTGAGGGTGAGTTTTAGGTTTAGAGTTAGGGTTAGTGTTAGGGTTAGGGTTAGAATGAGGGTCAGGTTTACGTTTTGGCTTAGGCTTAGGCTTAGGCTGAGCATGAGGGTGAGGTTTAGGGTTAGGGTGAGGGTGAGGTTTAGGCTTAGAGTTTGTGTTAAGGTGAGGCTTAGTGTGAGGGTTAGTGTTAGGGTTAGTGTTTGGGTTAGATTTAGCGTGAGTTTTAGGGTGAGGTTCAGGGTTAGGGATAGGGTTAGGTGTAGGATTAAGGTTTGCGTGAGGATGAGTGTGATTTTTAGGGTTCGGTTAATGTTAGGGTTAGGCTTAAGGGTTAGGCTGAGGGTGAGGGTGAGGGTTAGGGTTAGGGTGAGGGTGAGTGTTAGGATGAGGGTTAGGTTTAGGATTAGGGTTAGTGTGAGGGCTAATGTGAGGGTGAGGATTAGGGTTAGGGTTAAGTTTAGGAATAGGGTGAGGGATAGCATTAGGGCTTGGTTTAAGGTTAGGGTTAGTGTTAGGGTTAGGGTGAGGGTTAGCATGAGGGTTCCGGTTAGGATTAGGTTTAGGATGAGGGCTAGGGTGAGCGTGAGGATTAGGGATAGGGTTAGGGTGAGGTTTATTGTTTGGGTTAGGTTTGGATTTAGGCTGAGGATTAGGGTTAAGGTTATGGTGAGTGTCAGGGTTAGGTCTAGTTTGGGGGTTAGAATTAGGTTTAGGGTTAGGGTGAGGGTTAGGGTTAGGGTTAGGGTGAGGGTTAGGATGAGGTTTAGGGTTACAATTAGGGTTAGGGTGAGGGCTAGGGTGATTGTGAGGGTTATTGTTAGGGTTAGGGTGAGGTTTAGGGTTAATGTTAAGCGTAGGGTTAGGGTGAGGGTTAAGGTTCGGGTTTGGGTGAGGGTGAGGCTTAGGTTTGGGGTGAGGGTTAGGGTGAGGACTAAGGTAAGGGTGAGGTTTAGGGTTAGGGTTAGGTTTAGGGTGAGGGTTAGGTTGAGGTTTAGGTTTAGGGTTAGGGTTAGGGTTAGGATTAGGGTTAGGGTGAGGGTGAGTGTGAGGGTTAGGGATAGGGTTAGGCTTATGCTTAGGCTTAGGGTTAGGCTGGGGGTGAGGGTGAGGATTAGGATGAGGATTAGGTTTAGAGTCCTGGTTTAGTTTATGGTTATGTTTAGTGTTAGGATGAGGGTTAGGGTTAGGATTAGGGTTAGGGTGAGGGCTAGGGTGAGTGTGAGGTTTAGGGATAGGTTTAGGCTTAGACTTAGGGTTAGGCTGAGGTTGAAGGTGAGGGTGAGGGTTAGGGTTAGGGTTAGGGTGATGGTTAGGGTTATGGTTAGGGTGAGGGTTAGGATAAGGCTTAGGGTTAGGGTGAGGGTTA
The DNA here is from genome assembly GCF_024711535.1 of Dipodomys merriami. Lineage (NCBI taxonomy): Eukaryota > Metazoa > Chordata > Mammalia > Rodentia > Heteromyidae > Dipodomys > Dipodomys merriami. The sequence goes on along the minus strand of NW_027202908.1, from coordinate 68,643 downwards.
GGATGAGGGTGACAATAAGAATAAAGGTGAGGGTTAGGCTGAGGGTGAAGGTTAAGGTAAGGGTGAGGTTTCGGGTTATTGTTAATGTGAGGGACAGGGTTAGATTGAGGATTATTGTTAGGGTTAGTGTGAGGTTTAGTGTGAGGATGAGGGTTAAGGTTAGGGTGATGGCTAAGTTGAAGTTGAGGGTTAGAGTTAGGGTTAGGGTGAGGTTTAGGTTTAAGGTGATGGTTAGCATTAGTGTGAGGGTTAGTGTTACGGTTAGTGTTAGTGTTAGGGTGAGGGTATGTTTTAGGGTAAGGTTTAGGTTTAGGGTAGGGTTTAGGATTATGGTTAGGGTTACAGTTAGGGTGAGGGTGAGGTTAAGGGGTAGAGTTAGGGTTAGGGTGACGGTTAGGATTAGGTTTAGGGTTAGTGTTAGGGTAAGGGTTAGGGTGAGGTTTACTGTGGGGGTGAGGATTAGTGATAGGGTTAGGTTTAGGATAAGGGTTAAAGTGAGGGTGAGTGTGAAGGTAAGGGTTAGGGTTAGGGTTAAGATTAGAGTTAGGGTGATGGTGAGGATGAGGGTTAGTGTTAGGGCGAGGGTTAGGGTTAGAGTTAGGTTTAGGCTGAGGGTGAAGTTGAGGGTGAGGGTTAGGATTAGGTTTAGGCTTAGGGTTAGGCTGAGGGTGAGGTTGAGGGTGAGAAAGTTAGGGTTAGGGTGAGGGTTAGGCTTAGGATTATGGGGAGGTTTAGGATGAGGTTTAGGGTTAGGATTAGGGTTAAGGTGAGGGCTAGGCTGAGGGTGAGGTTGAGTTTTAGGGTTAGGGTGAGGTTTAGGTTTAAGTTTAGGGTTAGGGTGAGGGTCAGGGTGACGTTTATTGTTAGGGTTAGGGTGAATCTGAGGGTGTGGGTTAGGTTTAGGTTTAATGTTAGGGTTAGGGTTAAGGTGAGGGTTCGGGTGAGGGATCGTGTTAGGGTTCGGATTCAGGTTTGGATTAGTGTTAGCATTAGGGTGAGTGTGAGGGTTAGGGTTAGGCTTAGGTTTAGGTTGAGGGTGAGGGTGAGGGTGAGGCTTAGGGTTAGGTTGAGTGTTAGAGCTATGTTTAGGGTGAGAGTTAGGGTTCAGGGTAAGTTTAGGCTTAGGGTGTAAGTTAGGGTAAGGTCTACGGTGAGGGTGACGGTTGGGGTTATGTTGAGGGTTAGGGTTAGGTTTAGGGTGAGGGTGAGGGTTAGGGTTAGGATTAGTGTTAGGGTGAGGGTTAGCAGGAGGGTTAGTGTTAGGATTTGGGTTAGGATGAGGGCTAGGGTGAGGGTGAGGTTTAGGGTTAGGGTGAGGGTGAGGTTTAGGGATAGAATTGGGGTAAGGGTGAGGGTGAGGTGAGGGTTAGGGTTAGAGTTAGCATTAGAGTTAGCGTTAGGTTGAGGGTTAGGTTGAGGGCGAGGGTTAGGCTTAGGGTTAGGATTAGGATTAGGGTAAGTGTTAGGGTGAGTGTGAGGGTAAGTGTTAGGGTTAGGGTTAGGCTTAGGTTTAGGCTGAGGGTGAGGTTTAGGGTTAGGGTGAGGGTTAGAATTAGGGTTAGGGTGTGTGTTAGGGTTCGGGTTACGTTTAGTGTGACGATGAGTGTTAGGATTAGGTTGATGGTTAGGGTTAGGTTTAGAGTTAGGATGAGAGTTAGGGTTAGGGTTAGGGTGAGGGGTAGGATGAGGATTAGGGTTAAGATTAGGGTTAGGGTGAGGGCTAGGGTGAGGGAGAGGGTTAGGGTTAGTGTTAGCAAGAGGTTTAAGGTTAGAGTTAGGGTTAGGGTGAGGGTTACGATTAGGGTTACGGTCACGGTGAGGGTGAGGGTTAGGGTTACGGTGAGGGTGAGGGTTAGGATTAGGGTGAGGGTTAGGGTGAGGGTGAGTTTTTGGATTAGGGTTAGGGTTAAGGTTAGGGTTAGGTTTAGGGTTATGATTAGTGTTATTGTTAGGGTTAGGGTTAGAGTTACCATGAGGGTGAGGGTGAGGGTGAGGGTTAGGGTTAGGGTTAGGGTGAGGTTTAGGGTAAGGGTGAGGGTGAGGTTTATAGTTAGATTTAGGGTTAGAGGGAGGGTTAGGTCGAAGGTTAACGTTAGGCTTAGTGTTAGGCTTAATGTTATGGTGAGGGTTATGCAGAAGTTTAGGGTTAGTTTTAGGGTTAGGTTTAGGATTAGGGTTAGGTTTAGAGTTACGGTGAGGTTGAAGTTGAGGGTGAGTGTTAGGGTTAGGGTGAGGTTTAGGGTTAGGATTAGGATTAGGGTTAGGGTGAGGTTGAGGTTGAGGTTTAGGGTTAGGATTAGGGTTAGGGTTAGGATTAGTGTTAAGGTGAGGGTGAGTGTTAGGGTTAGTGATAGGTTTAGGCTTAGGCCTAGGGTTAGGCTGAGGGTAAGGGTGGGGGTGAGGATTAGGGCTAGGGTGATGGTTAAGGTTAGGGTTAACATTAAGGTTAAGGTTAAGGTTAACCACAAACTAACGTTTGTGGGTTAGGGTTAGGGTTAGTGTTACGGTGAAGGCTAAGGTGAGGGTTAGGGTAAGGCTTAGTATTAGGCTTAGGCTTAGTCTGAGTGTGTGTTTGAGGTTGAGGGTTAGGTTTAGGGTGATGCTTAGGTTGACGGTTAGAATTAGGTTTAGGGTTAGTGTGAGGGTTAGGGTGAGGATTATGTTAATGTTAAGGCTGAGGTTTAGGCTAAGGGTGATGGTTAAGATAAGGGTTTGAGTTAGGGTTAGGTTTAGGGTTCAGGTAAGGGTTAGGGTTAGGGTGAGGTTGAGGGTTAGAATTAGGGTGAGGTCTAGGGTGAGGGTGAGGGTTAGGTTTAGGGTTAGGGTTAGGGTGAGGTTTTGATTAGGGTGAGGGTTATGGTTAGGGTGAGGGTTAGGGTTTAGGTTACGTTTATTGTAGGGTTAGGGTTACTGTTACAGTTACAGTGAAGGTGAGGGTGAGGGTTAGGGTTAGGGTTAGAGTTAGGGTTAGGTTGAGGGTTAGGTTGAGGGTTGGGGTTAGGGTTAGTGTTAGCGTTAGAGTTAGTGTGAGAGTTAGGGGGACGTTCAGGGTTATAGGGTTAGGGTTAGGATTAGAGTTAGGGCGAGGGTGAGTGTGTGTGTTAGGGTTTTGTTTTGGTTTAGGGTTAGGTTTAGGGTTAGGGTGAGGTTTTGGATGAAGGTTAGGGTTACAATGAGAGTGAGGGTGAGGGTTAGTGTGAGGGTTTGGTTAGGATTAGGGTAGGGTGAGGGTGAGTCTTAGGATTAGGGTTAGGGTTAGGGTTAAGGTTAGGTTTAGGGTTAGAATTAGTGTTATTGTTAGGGTTAGAGTTAGAGTTATGGTGAGGGTGATGGTAAGGGTGAGGGTTAGGTTTAGGGTTAGGCTTAGGATTAGGCTGAGGCTGAGGGTGAGGGTGAAGGTGAGGGTTAGGGTGAGGGTTAGGCATAGGGTTAGGGTGAGAGTTGGGGTTCGGGTTAAGTTTAGGTTTAGAGTGAGCGTTAGGGTAAAGGTTAAAGTGAGGGTGAGGGTTAGGTTTAGGGTTAGTGTTATGGTGAGGGTTATGATGAGGGTTAGGTTTATGATTAGGGTTAGGGTGAGGATTAGGATGAGGGTGAGGTTTAGGGTTAGGGTTAGGGTGAGGTTTAGGGTTAGGGTTGGGGTGAGGGTGAGCTATATGGTTAGAGTTAGGGTTAGGGTGAGGCTGTTTGTGAGGTTTACGGTTAGGGTTAATGTTCGAGTTAGGGTTAGGGTGAAGGTTAGAGTGAGGGTGAGGGTTAGGCTTAGGGTTAGGATTAGGATTAGGGTAAGGGATAGGGTGAGTGTGAGGGTTAGGGTTAGGCTTAGGCTTAGGGTTAGGCTGAGGTTGAGGATGAGGTGTAGGGTTAGGGTTAGATTGAGGTTTAAGGTTACGTTTAGGGTGAGAGATAGGGTTCGGGTTAAGTTTAGGGTTAGGGTGAGGGTTACAGTTAGGTTTAGTGTTAGGCTGAGGTTTAGGGTTAGGGTTAGGGTTAGGGTGAGGGTTTGGATGAGGGTTAGAGTTATGGTGAGGGTGAGGGTTAGGGTTAGGCTGAGTGTTAGGGTTAGGATTAGGGTTAGGGTTAGGGTTAGGTTTAGGTTTAGCTTTAGGATTAGTGTTATTGTTAGGGTAATGGTTAGAGTTACGGTGAAGGTGAAGGTGAGGGTGACGGTGAAGGTTAGGTTTAGGGTGAGGGTTAGGGATAGGGTTAGGATTAGGGTTAGGGGGAGGGTGAGGTTTAGGGTTAGATTTAGGTTTAGGGGGAGGGTTAGTTCGTGGGTTAGGGTTAGGGTGAGTGTTAGGGTTAAGGTTAGGGTGAGGGTTAGGTTGAGGTTAAGGGTTAGGGTTTGGGTTAGGATTAGGCTTAGGTTGAGAGTGACTGTGAGGGTAAGGTTTAGGGTTAGGCTTAGGCTTAGGGTTAGGCTGAGTGTGAGGGTGGGTGTGAGTATTAGGGTTAGGGTGATGGATAGGGTGTGGTTTAGGGTTTGGGTTAGGGTTAGAATTAGGTTTAGGGTTAGGGTGAGGTTTAGGGTTAGAGTTATGGTTAGGGTGAGGGTTAGGTTGAGGGTTAGGGTGAGACTTAGGGGTAGGGTTAGGGTTAGGGATAGGTTTAGGATTAGGGTTAGGGTGAGGGTGAGTGTGTGGGTTAGGGTTAGGTTTAGGTTTAGGCTGAGGGTGAGGGTTAGGGTTAGGGTGAGGTTTAGGGTTAAGTTTAGGGTTAGGGTGAGAGTTAGGGTGGGGATGAAGGTTAGAGTTAGCGTGAGTGTTAGGGTTAGAATTAGGGTTAGGGTGAGGGTTCTGTTAAGTTTAGGGTTAGGGTGAGGTTTAGGGTTATGGTGAGGTTTAGGTTTAGTGCGCGGTTTAGTGTTAAGGTGAGGGTAAGTGTTAGGGTGAGGTTTAGGGTTAGGGTGAGTGTTATGGTTAGGGTGAGGTTTAGGGTTAGGGTTAGGTTTATTGTTAGGGTTAGGGTTAGGGATACGGTTATGGTGAGGGTTAGGGTGAGGGTAATGTTTAGGGTTAGGATTAGTGTGAGATTTAGGGTTATGGTTAGGGTTAGATTTAGGGTTAGGTTGAAGTTGAGGTTTAGGGTTACAGTTAGGGTTAGGATGAGGGTTATGATGAAGTTTAGGGTTAGTGTTAGGTTTAGGGTTAGGGTGAGGTTTAGGGTGAGGGTTAGGGTTAGTGATAGGGTTAGGATTAGGTTTAGGGTTTGGATGAGGGTGAGTATGAAGGCTAGGTTTATTGTTAGGTTTAGGCTTAGGGTTAGGCTGAGGATGAGGGTGAATATGAGGGTTAGGGTTAGGGTGCGGGTTAGGGTTAGGTTTAGGTTTAGAGTTAGCCTTAAGGTGAGGTTTATGGTTAGGTTTATGGTTCTGGTAATGGTGAGGGTTAGAGTTAGCCTCAGGGTTAGGGTGAGGGTTTGGGTTAGGGTTAGGGTGAGTGTTAGGGTTAATGTGAGGTTTAGGGTTAGGGTTACGGTTAGGGTGAGGGTAAGGTTGAGGGTTAAGGTGAGTGTTAGGTTGACGGTGAGGGTGAGTTTTAGGGTTGGGGTTAGGTTTAGAGTGAGGGTTAGCGTGAAGGGTTTTTTTAGGTTTAGGATGAGGATTAGGGATAGTGTGAGGGTTAGGGTTTGAGTGATGGTAAGGGTCAGGTGAGGTTTAGGGTTAGGGTGAGGGTTAGAATTAGGGTTAAGGTGAGGGTGAGTGTGAGGATTAGGGTTAGGGTTAGGCTTAGGCTAAGGTTTAGGCTGAGTGTGAGGGTGCGGGTGAGGATTAGGTTTAGGTGATGGTTAGGGTTAAGGTTAGGGTGGGGTTTAGGGTTACGGTTAGGGTTTGGGTTAGGGTGAGGGTGAGGTTTAGGGTTAGATATAGAGTTAGGGGGAGCGTTAGGGTATGGGTTAGGGTTAGGGTTAAGTTTAGAGTTAGGGTGAGTGTGCGGGTGAGTGTGAGGGTTAGGTTTAGGTTTAGAGTTATGCTTAGGGTTAGGCTTAGGGTTAGGCTGAGTGTGAGGGTTAGGTTTAGGGTGAGAGTTAGTGTTAGGGTTATGGTGAGGGTTAGATTCAGGGTAGGGTTAGGATTAGGGTTAGGGTGAGGGTTACGTTTAGGGTGAGGGTTAAGGTGAGGTTAATGGTTAGGGTTAAGTTTACGGTCAGGTTGTGGGTGAGTTTTAGGGTAAGTGTTAGGGTTAATTTGAGGCTGAGTGTGAGGGTTAGTGTTAGGGTTAGGAATAGGATTACAGTAAGGTTTAGGGTGAGTGTGATGGTTAGCGTAAGGTTTAGGGTTAGGCTTAGGGTTACACTGAGGGTGAGTTTTAGTTTTAGGGTGAGGTTTAGGGTTAGGATTAGGGTGAGAGTTAGTGTTCAGGTTATGTTTAGGGTTAAGGTTAGGGTTAGGGTTAGGGTTAAGTTGAGCTGAGGGTTAGGGTTAGGTTGAGGTTTAGAGTTAGGCTTAGGATTAGGGTGAGGTTTAGGGTTAGGGTTAGGGTGAGGTTTAGGATGAGAATTAGGGTTAGGATTAGGGTTAGGATGAGGGCTAGGGTGAGGGTGAGGGTTAGGGTTAGTGTTAAGGTGAGGTTTAGGTTTAGGGTGAGGGCTAGGATGAGGGTTAGTGTTATGGTAAGGGTGAGGATTAGGTTTAGGGTGAGGGTGAGAGTTAGGAGTAGGGTTAGGGTTAGGGTTATTGTTAGGGTTAGGGTTAGGGTTACGGTTACTGAGAGGGTGAGGTTGAGGGTTAGTGTTAGTTTTAGGGTGAGGTTTTTAGTGATAGGGTTAGGGTGAGACTTAGGGTTAGGGTTAGTGTGAGAGTTATTGTTTGGGTTAGGTTTAGGGTGAGGCTGAGGATGAGGGTTAAGGTTAGGGTTAGTGGTAGAGTTAAAGTTAGAGTCTGGGTGAGAATTAGGGTTCAGGTTAGGCTTAGGATTAGGGTGAGGGTTAGGGTTAGGATTAGGGTGAGGGTTAGGATGAGGATTAGGGTTAGGATTAGTGTTATGGTGAGGGCTAGGGTGAGGGTGAGGGTTAATGTTAGTGTTTGGGTGAGGTTTAGGGTTAGGGTTATGGTTTGGGTGAGGGTTAAGATGAGTGTTAGATTTACAGTGAGGGGGAGGGTTAGGGTTAGGTTGAGGGTTAGGGTTAGGATTTGGGTTAGGGTGAGGGTTAGTTTTAGGTTTACATTTAGGGTTTGGGGGAGATTTATGTCCAGGGTTAGGGTTAGGGCTGGGTTAGTATTAGGGTTAAGGTTAGGTTGCAGGTTAGGTTGAGGTTTAGGATTGGGGTTAGGTTTAGAGTTAGCATTAGGTTTAGGGTGAGGGTGAGTGTGAGGGTTAGGGTTAGGGTTAAGCTTAGGCTTAGGGTTAGGTTGAGCGTGAGGTTTGGGGTGAGGATTAGGTTTAGGGTTATGGTTAGGGTTAGGGTTAGGGTGAGGGTTAGGATGAGGGTTAGGGTTAGGATTAGGGTTAGGGTGAGTGCTAGGGTGAAGGTGAGGTTTAGGGTAAGGTTTAAGCTTAGGCTTAGGGTTAGGGTGACTGTGAGGTTGAGGGTGAGGGTTAGGGTTATTGTGATGGTTAAGTTTACGGTTATGGTGAGTGTTAGGATGAGGTTTAGGTTTAGGGTGAGGTTTAGGGTGAGGATGATGTTAAGTGTAAAGGTGAGGTTTAGGCTGAGGGTGAGGGTTAAGATAATGTTGAGGGTTATGGTTAGGTTTAGTGTTAGGGTAAGGGTTAGTGTTAGATTTAGGTTTAGGGTTAGATTGAGGATTAGGGTAAGGGTTAGGGTTAGTGTGAGGTTTATGGTGAGGATGAGGGTTAGGGTTATGGTGAGGGTGAGGGTTAGAATTAGCGTTAGGGTGAGGGCTAGGGTGAGGGTGAGGGTTAGAGTTAGGGTTAAGGTGAGGTTTAGGATTAGGGTGAGGGTTTGGATTAGTGTGAGGGTTAGGGTTAGGGTTAGGGTGAGGGTAAGTGTTAGTGTGAGGGTTAGGTTTAGGGTCAGGGTTATGGTTAGGGGGAAGGTGAGGGTTAGGTTTAGCGTTAGGGTAAGGTTTAGTGTTAGTGTTAGGGTTGGAATTAGGATTAAGGTGAGGGTGAGGTTTAGCGGTTGAGTTAGGATTAGAGTGAGGGTTAAGTTTAGGGTGAGGGTTAGGGTGAGGGTTAGGGTGGGTGTGATGCTAAGGGTAAAGGTGAGGATTAGGCTGAGGGTGAGGGTTATGGTAAGGGTGAGGGTTAGGATTAGGGTTAGGTTGAGGGTGAGAGTTAGATTGAGTATTAGAGTAAGGGTTAGTGTGAGGTTTAGGGTGAGGATGAGTGTTAGGGTCCGGGTGAGGGCTAGGGTGAGGTTGAGGGTTAGGGTTAGTATTAGGGTGAGGTTTAGGGTTAGGGTGATGTTTGGGTTAGTGTGATCGTTAGTGTTAGCATTGCCGTTAGTGTTAGGGTGAGGTTAAGTTTTAGGGTGAGAGTTAGGATTAGGGTGAGGTTTATGGTTAGTGTGAGGTTGAGAGTTCGGGTAAGGGTTAGGATGAGGTTCAGTTTAGCGTTAGGGTTTGAGTTAGGGTTATGGTGAGGGTGAGATTTAGGGTTAGAATTAGGGGTAGTGTTAGGGTTTGGGTTAGGGTGAGGGTTAGGATTAGGGGTAGGATTAGGCTTAGGCTTAGGCTTAGGCCGAGCATGAGGGTAAGTGTTAGGGTTCAGGTTAGGGTTCGGATTAGGGTTAGGGTTAGGGTGAGTGTTAGGATGAGGTTTAAGGTTAGGATTAGGTTTAGGGTGAGGGCTAGCGTGAGGGTTAGGGTGAGGTTTAGTGTTAGGGATAGGGTTAGGTTTAGGATTTGCGTTACGGTGAGGGTGAGTTGAGGGTTAGGGTTAGGGTTAGGGTTAGGGGCAGGGTGATTTTTAGTGTTATGGTTACGGTTAAGTTGTGGTGAGGGTGAGGCTGAGGGTGAGGGTTATGGTTAGGTTTAGGGTTAGGGTTAGGGTTAGTGTTAGTGTTAGGGTTAGTGTTATTGTTAGGGTTAGGGTTAGGGGGGATGGTTAGTGTGAGGTTTAGGGTTAGGGTTAGTGTTAGGGTTAGGGTGAGGGTGAGGTTTAGGTTGAGGTTTAGGGTTAGGGTTAGGGAGAGGTTTAGGGTTAGAGATATGGTGAGGTTGAGGGTGCGGTTGAGTGTGAGGGTTAGGGTTCGGGTTAGCATTAGGCTGAGGGTTAGGCAGAGGGTGATGGTGAGGGTGAGGTTTAGGTTTAGGGATAGGATGAGGTTTAGGTTTAGGGTTAGTTTTAGAGTTAGAGCTACTGTTAGGGTTAGTGTTAGGGTGAGGTTTAGGGTAAGGGTTCGGGTTATGGTTAGGGTGAGGGTTAGATTGAGGATTAGTGTTAGGGTTAGTGTGAGGTTTAGGGTAGGGATGAGGATTAGGGTTAGGCTGAGGATGAGGGTTAAGATAAGGGTGAGTGTTAGGGTTAAGGTGAGGGTTAGGCTAATGTTTCGGGATATGGTTAGGGTGAGGGTTAAATTGAGGATTAGGGTTAGGGTTAATGTGAGTTTCAAGGTGAGAATGAGGATTAAGGTTAGGGTGAGTGTGAGGGTTATAATTAGGGCTAGGGTGAGGGAGAGGGTTAGGGTTAGGCTTAGGGTTAGGCTGAGGTTGAGGTTGGGGGTGAGGAATAGGTTTTGGGTGATGGTTAGGGTTAGGGTTAGGGTGAGGGTTAGGATGAGGGTTAAGGTTAATATTAGGCTTAGGCTTAGGTTTAGGCTGAGGTTGAGGGTGAGGGTGAGAGTTATGGTTAGGGTGATGGACTGGGTCTGGGTTAGGGTAAGTGTTAGGATGACGGTTAGGGTTAGAATGAGGATTAGGGTGAGCGTGTCGGTAAGAATAAAGGTGAGGCTTAGGCTGAGGGTCAGTGTTCCCCTAAGGATGAGGGTTTGGTTTAGGGTGAGGGTTAGGGTAAGGGTTAGGGTGAGGGTTAGGATGAGGGTGAGGGTTAGATTGAGCATTATTGTTAGGGTTAGTTTGAGGTTTAGGGCGAGGATGAGGGTTAGGGTTAGGTTGAGGGTTAGGAGTAGAATTAGGGTTAGGGTGAGGGCTAGGGCGAGGCTGAGTTTTAGGGTTAGGTTTAGGGTGAGGTTTAGGGTTAGGGTGAGAGTTAGGGTTGCTGTGAGTGTTAGTGCTAGATTTAGGGTTATTGTTAGTGTGAGGGTAAGTGTTAGGGTGAGGGTTAGGGTTAGGGTGAGGGTTGTGGTTAGGGTGAGGGTTAGGGTTAGAATGAAGGTTTTGGTTAGGGTGAGGATTAGGGTTATGGTGAGGGTGAGGTTGAGGGTTAGGGTTAGAGTGAGGTTTAGGGTAAGGGTTAGGGTTAGAGTTAGGTTTAGGGTTAGAGTTAGGGTTAGGGTGAAGGTGAGGTTTAGGGTTAGATTTAGGGATCAGGTGAGGGTTAGGATGAGGGTTAGGTTTAGGGTTAGTTTTAGGTTTAAGATTAGGGTGAGGTTTATTGTTAGGGTTATGGTTAAGATTAGGGTTACGGTGAGATTGAGTGTGTGGGTTAGGGTTAGGTTTAGGGTTTGGCTTATGGTTAGGCTGAGGGTTAGGTTGACGTTGAGGTTTAGGGTTAGGGTGAGGGTTAGGGTTAGGATTAGGTTTAGGGTGAGGGCTAGGGTGAGGGTGAGGTTTAGGGTTAGTGTTAGGGTGAGGTTTAGGGTTAGTTTTAGGGTTAGGATCAGTTTGAGTTTGAGGTTTAGGTTTAGAGATTAGTGTTAGGTTGAGGTTTACGGTGAGAGTTAGGTTTAGGGTTAGTGTTAGGGTTAGGGTGAGGGTAAGGAAGAGGTATTGGGTTAGGGTTAGGGTGAGGTTTAGGTTTAGGATTAGGGTTAGTGTGTGGGATAGTGTGAGTGTGAAGTTTAAGGTTAGGGTTATGGTGAGGGTTAGGGTGAGGGTTTGTGTTAGGGTTAGGTTTAGGTTTAGAATTAGAGTTAGGGTGAGGGTTAGGATTAGGGATAGGTTTAGGTTTAGGGTTATGTTGAGATTTAGGGATAGTGTGAGGGTTAGTGTTAGGGTGAGGTAAGTGTTAGGTTGAGGTTTAGTGTTAGGTTGAGGGTTTTGTTTAGGGTGAGGTTTAGGGGTAGGGTTAGGGTTATTGTTAGTGTTAGGGTTATGGTTACGGTGAGAATGAGGATGACGTTGAGGTTGAGGGTTAGGGTTAGAATTTGGGTTAGGTTGAGTGCTAGGGTGAGGGTGAAGTTTAGGGTTAGGGTTAGGGTGAGGTTTAGGGTTAGGGTGAGGGTTAGGGTTTGTGTGAGGGTTAGTGTTAGGGTGAGGTTAAGTGTTAGCTTGAGGGTAAGTGTTAGGGTGAGGGTTAGGATTAGGGTGAGGTTTATGTTTGGGGTGAGGGTTAGTGTTAGGTTTAGGGTTATTGTTAGGTTTAGGATTAGGATTAGGGTTAGTGTGAGGGTGAGGTTTAGGGTTAGGGTGAGGTTTAGGGTTAGGGTTAGGGTTAGGGTGAGGTTGAGGTTTAGGTTTAGATTTAGTGTTAGTGTGAGGGTTAGGGTTAGCGTTAGTGTTAGGTTTAGGGTTAGGGTTAGAGTTAGGCTTAGGTTTAAGCTGAGGGTGAGGGTGCGGTTTAGGGTTAGGGTGAGGGTGAGGTTTAGGGTTAGAGTTAGGGTTAGGGTGAGGGTTAGGGTTAGGGCTGGGATTAAGCTTAGGGTTAGGGGGAGGGTGAGTGTGAGGATTAGTGTTAGGCTTAGGTTTAAGATGAGGATGAGGGTGAGGTTTAGGGTTAGGTTGAGAGTGAGGATTAGGGTTAGAGTTAGGGTTAGGGTGAGGGTTACTGTGAAGTTAGTGTTAGGTTTAGGTTTAGCATTAGGTTTAGGGTGAGGGTGAGTGTGAGGGTTAGGATAAGGATTAGGCTTAGGCTTAGGGTAAGGTTGAGGGTGATGGTTGGGGAGAGGATTAGGCTTAGGGTGATGTTTAGCCTTAGGGTGAGGGTGAGGTTTAGGGTTAGGGTTAGGGTTAGGATTAGGGTTAGGGTGAGGGCTAGGGTGAGGGTGAGGGTCAGGGTTAGGGTTAGGCTTAGGCTTAGGGTTAGGCTGAGGGTTAGGTTGAGGGTTAGGTTTAGTATGAGGTTTAGGGTTAGGTTTAGGGTGATGGTTAGGATGAGGTATAGGGTTAGGATTCGGGTTAGGTTGAGGGCTAGGTTGAGGGTTAAGTTTAGGGTTAGGTTTAGTGTGAGGTTTAGGGTTCGGTTAGGTTTAGTGTTAGGGTGAGGTTTAGGGTTAGAGTTACTGTATGGATGAGGGTTAGGGTTAGGTTGAGGGTTAGGGTTAGGTTTAGTGTGAGGTTTAGGGTTAGATTTAGGGTGAGGGTTAGGTTGAGGGTTATCGTTTGGATTAGGGTTAGGGTGCGGGCTAGGTTGATGGTGAGGTTTAGGGTTAGGGTTAGGCTTAGGTTTAGGTTTAGGCTGAAGGGTAGGGTGGGGGTGAGGAATAGGTTTTGGGTGATGGTTAGGGTTAGGGTTAGGGTGAGGATTAAGATGAGGGTTAGTGTTAGGATTAGGTTTAGTGTGAATGCTAGGGTGAGGGTGAGGGTTAGGGTTAGGTTTAGGGTTATGCTGAGGGAGATTGAAGGTAAGGTTTAAGTTTAGGGAAAGGGTTAGACTTAGGGTTAGGGTACGGGTTAGGTTAGGGTTAGGGTTGGAGTTAGCCTTAAGGTGAGGTTTATGGTTAGGGATATGGTTAGGTTTCTGCTAAGGTTGAGGTTTAGAGTTAGCATGAGGGTTAGGGTGAGGGGTAGGGTTAAGGTTAGGGTGAGAGTTAGGGTTAATGTGAGGTTTAGGGTTAGGTTTAGGGTTAAGGTTAGGGTGAGGGTTAGGTTGATCGTTAGGTTTTGGGTTACAGTTAGGGTGAGGGTGAGGGTTATTGTGAGTTTTAATTTAGGCTTAGTGTTAGGATTAGGGTGAGGTTAAGGGTTAGGGTGAGGGTTAGGTTTAGGGTGAGGGTGAGGCTTAAGATGATGGTGAGGGTTACAGTGAGGGTCAGGGTTAGGGTTAGGGTGAGGGTTAGGGTTAGGATTAGGGTTAGGATGAGGGTGATGGTTAAGATCAGGGTTAGGATCATTGTAAGTGTTATGGTTAGGGTTACATTTGCAATTAGGGTGAGGCTGAGTGTGAAAGTTAGCGTTAGGGTTAGGGTTAGTTTTAGGGTTAGGATTAGTGTTAATGTTAGTGTTAGGGTTAGAGTTACGGTTTGGGTGAGGGTGAGGGTGTGAGTTAGGGTTAGGGTTAGTGTGAGGTTTAGGGATAAGGTTAGGATTAGGGATAGGGTGTGGGTGAGGTTTAGAGTTAGAGTTACGTTGAGGGTGAGGGTTATGGTGACTGTTAGGGTTAGTGTTAGTGTTAGGGTTAGTGTTAGGATTAGGGTGAGTTTTAGGTTGAGGTTTAGGTTTAGGATTAGGTTTAGGGTGAGGGTGAGTGTGAGGGTTAGGATAAGGATTAGGCTTAGGCTTAGGGTAAGGTTGAGGGTGATGGTTGGGGAGAGGATTAGGCTTAGGGTGACGTTTAGCCTTAGGGTGAGGGTGAGGGTTAGGGTTAGGGTTAGGGTTAGGGGTAGGGTGAGGGCTAGGGTGAAGGTGAGGGATAGGGTTAGGGTTAGGCTTAGGCATAGGGTTAGGATGAGGGTGATGGTGAGGGTGGGGGTTAGGGTTATAGTGATGGATTAGTTTAGGTTTAGGGTGAGGGTTAGGATGAGAATGACGGTAAGAGTAAAGGTGAGGGTTAGCTTGAGGTTGAGGGTTAGGGTTAGGGTTAGGGTTAGGGTTAGACTGACGATTTGGGTTACGGCTAGTGTGAGGTTTAGGGTGAGGATGAGGGTTAGGGTTAAAATTAGGGTTAGGGTGAGGGCTAGTGTGAGGGTGAGGTTTAGGGTTAGGGTTATGTTTAGGGTGAGGGGTAGGGTTAGGTTTAGAATGAGGGTTAGGTTTAGTGTGAGGGTTACGTTTAGGGTGAGGGTGAGCGTGGGGGTAAGGGTTATGGTGAGGGTTAGGGAGAGGGTGAGGGTTAGGGTTAGGATTAGGGATAGGGTTAGGTTTAGGCTGAAGGTGAGCGTGAGGGTGAGGGTAAGGTTTAGATTTAGGGTTATGTTTATGGTTAGGGTGAGGTCTAGGGTGAGGGTGAGTGTTAAGGTGAAGTTGAGATTTAGGCTGAGGGTCTTGGTTAGGTAATGGTTAGGGTTAGGGTCAGGATTAGGTGAGGTTTAGGGTGAGGGTGAGCTTTAGCGTTAGGGTGTGGGTGAGGGTTAGGGTTAGGGTGAGTGTTCGGGTAATGGTTAGGGTTAGGGTGAAGTTGAAGTTTAGGATTAGGGGTAGGTGAGGGTTAGGGTTAGGGTTAGGGATAGGGTGAGGGTGAGGGTTAGGATTAGGTTTAGGGTTAGGGTGAGGTTTAATGTGAGGGTGAGGTTTAAGGTTAGGCTTAGGTTTGGGGTGTGGGTAAGTGATAGCATGAGGGTTAGGGTGAGTTTTAGAGTTAGCATTAGGGTTAGGGTGAGGGTTAGGGTGAGGGTTAGGGTGAGGGTGAGTGTGAGAGTGAGCGTTAGGGTGAGGATTAGGGTGAGTTTTAGGGTTAGGATGAGGGTTAGGTTAAGGGTGAGTGTTAGGGTGAGGGTTAGGTTTACGGTTATGCTTAGGGTTAGGGTGAGGTTTAGGGTTAGGATTAGGGTGAGGGTTAGGGTGATGGTTAGGGTGAGGGTGAGGGTTAGGGGTCGGGAGAGGGTTATGTTTATTATTATGGTTAGGGTCAGGTTTAAGATGATGATGAGGTTTAGGGTGAGGGTTGGGGTGAGGGTTAGGGTTAGGGTTAAGATGAGGGTTATGATAAGGGGTAGGGTTACGGTTAGGGTGAGGGTTAGGTTTAGTGTGAGAGTTAGGGTTAGGGTTAGGTTTAGGATTAGTGTGAGGGTAAGAATTACAGTGATGATTAGGGTGAGGGTGAGGTTTAGGGTTAGGAATAGTGATAGGGTTAGTGTTACACTGAGGGTGAGCGTGAGGGTGAGGGTTAGGGTTAGGGTTAGTGTTAGGGTGAGGGCTAGGGTGAGGGTTAGGCTTAGGGTGAGGATTAGGTTGAGGGTGATGGTAATTGTAAATGTGAGGGTTAGGCGGAGGGTGAGTGTTAAGATAAGGGTGAGGTTTAGGGTTAGGGTGAGGGTTAGGGTAAGGTTTCGGGTTAGGGTTAGGGTGAGGATTAGATTGAGGATTAGGTTTAGGGTTAATGTGAGGTTTAGGGTGAGGATGAGGTTTAGGGTTCGGTTGAGGGTTAGGGTTAGAATTAGGGTTAGTGTGAGGACTAGGGTGAGGTTTAGGGTAAGGGTTAGGGTTAGGGTGAGGGGAAGGGTGAGGGTTAGGGTGGGTGTTAGGGTTCTGGTGAGAGAGAGGATTAGGGTTAGGGTGAGGGTTATGGTTAGGTGATGTGTAGAATGAGGCTGAGGGTTAGGGTGAGGGTGAGTGTGAGGGTTAGTGTATGGGTGAGGGTTAAGTTGAGGGTGAGGGTTACAGTAACAGTGAGGGTTAGGGTGAGGTTAAGTGTTAGGATTAGGGTGAAGGTTAGGGTTACGGTTATGGTGAGGGTTAGGGTTAGGGTTATGTTTAGGGTGAGGGTGAGTGTTAGAGTTAGGATGAGGGTTTTGGAAAGTATGAGGGTTAGGTTTTCCGTGAGGGTTAGGGTTAGGGTGAGTGTTAGGGTTATGGTGAGGATAAGGTAAGGGTGAGGGTGAGGGTTAGGGTTACTCTTAGTGTGAGGTTTAGGGTTACGGTTATGGTGAGGGTTAGGGTTAGGGTTATGTTTAGGGTGAGGGTGAGTGTTAGAGTGAGGATGAGGTTTTTGGAGAGTGTGAGGGTTAGGGTTGCGGTGAGGGTTAGGGTTAGGGTGAGTGTTAGGGTGACGGTGAGGGTGAGGTTTAGGGTTGATGTTAGGGTTAGAGTGAGGGGTAGTGTGAGGGGTAGGGTTATGGTTAGGGTGAGGGTTAGGGTTACTGTGAGGGTTATGGTTAGGGGAGGTTTAGGGTTACTGTGAGGGTTCAAGTTAGGGTTAGCCTTAGTGTTATGGTGAGGGTAAGGGTTAGGTTGAAGGTTAGGGTTAGGGTGAGGGTTAGGTTTAATGTCAGGGTTAAGGTTAGGGTTAGTGTTAGGGTGAGGGTGAGGGTTAAGATTAGGTTTAGGGTTAGGGTTATTGTTAGGGTTAGAGTGAGGGTTACAGTTCAGTTTAGGGTGAGGGTGAAGGTGAGGGATAGGGCTAGGGTGAGGTTTAGGGTTAGGGTTAGGGTTAGTGTTAGGAGGAAGTTTAGGGTGAGGGGTAGGTTTAGGGATAGTGTGAGGGGTAGAGTTTTGGTTAGGGTTAAGGTGAGGGTTCGGCTTAGGGTGAGGTTTAGGGTTAGGGTTAGTGTTAGGGTGAGGGATGGGTTAGCGATAAGATTAGTGTGAGGGCTAAGGTGAGGGTGAGGGTTAGGGTTAGGGTTAGGTTTAGGGTGAGGGTTAGGCTTAGGCTGAGGGTTAGGGTTACTGGGAGGGTTGGTGTTAGGGTTAGGCTTAGTGTTAGGGTGAGGATAAGGGTTAGAGTGAGGGTTAGGTTTAGGGTGAGGGTTAGGGTTAGGGTGAGGGTCAGGTTTAGGGTTAGGGTTAGGCTGAGGTTTAGGTCAGAGTTAGAGTTAGGGTTAGGGTAAGGGTTAGCGTTAGGGTGAGGTTTAGGTTTAGGATTAGTGTTAAGTTATGGTTAGGTTTAGGGTGAGACTTTCGGATTAGGGTTAGGGTTAGGGTTAGGTAGAAGGTTAAGGTGAGGGTGACGGATAGGGTTAGTTTTAGGTTTATCGTGTGGGTAAGTTATAGTGTGAGAATTAGGGTGAGTGTTAGAGTTAGCATTAGGGTTAGAGTGAAGTTTAGGGTGAGGGATATGGGTAGGGTTACGGTGAGCTTGAGGGTGAGGGTTAGGGTTAGGGTTAGGGTGGATTTTAGGGTTAGGGTGAGGGTTAGGGTTAGTGTTAGCGTGAGGGTAAGGGTAAGGGTGAGGATGACGGTTAGGGTTAGAGTTAGGCTGAGGGTTAGGTTTAGCGTGAGGTTTAGGGTGAGGATGAGGTTAAGGCTTATTGTGAGGTAAGGGTGAGGGTTAGGGTTAGTGTTAGGGTGAGGGTTAGGGATAGGGTTAGGGTTAGGGATAGGGATAGGGTGAGGGTGAGGGTTAGGGTAATGGGTATGGTTATGTTAGGGTGAGGGTTAGGGTAATGGGTATGGTTATGTTAGGGTGAGGGTTAGGTTTAGTGTAATTATTAGGGTTAGGGTTAGGGTTAGGATTAGTGTGAAGGTAAGAATTAGGGTGACGGTTAGGGTGAGGGTGAGGTTTAGGGTTAGGATTAGGGTTATGGTTAGTGATACGCTGAGGGTGATGGTGAGGGTGAGGGTGAGTGTGAGTTTTAGGGTTAGGGTTAGCTTGAGGGTTATGGTTAGGGTTAATTGGAGGGTGGTATGAGGTTGAGGTTCAGGGTGAGGGAAAGGGTTATGGTGAGGGCCTGGGTGAGTGTGAGGTTTAGGGTTAGGGTGAGGGTTTGAGTTAGGTTTAGTGTGAGGGTTATGGTGAGTGGTAGGGTTAGGTTTAGGGTGAGGTTAGGTTTAGTGTGAGGGTTACGGTTAGGGTTAGGGTGAGGGTGAGGTAAGGGTTATGGTGAGGGTTAGGGTGAGGGCAAGTGTTAGGGATAGGAATAGGGATAGTGTTAGGGTTAGGCTGAGGGTGAGGATGAGGGTGCGGGTGAATTTTAGGGTTAGGGTTACGGTTAGGGTGAGGGCTAGGGTGAGGGTGAGGGTTAGGGTGAAGGTGAGTGTAAGGGTGAGGGTCTTGGTTAGGTAATGTTAGGGTTAGGGTGAGGATTAGGTGAGGGTTAGGGTGAGGGTGCAGGTTCAGGTGATCGTGAGGGTTAGGATGAGGTTGAGGTTTAGTAACCCTTACCGGGTTAGGTGAGGGTTAGGGTTAGGGTTAGGGTTAGGGTTAGGTGAGGGTTAGGGTTAGGCTTAAAGTTAGGGTAAGAGTTAGGGGTAGGGTTAGGGTTATGGTTAGGGTGAGTATTAGGTTTAATGTGAGGGTTAGGGTTAGGGTGAGCATAAAGTAAGGGTGAGAGTTAGGGTGAGGGTGAGGTTTAGGGTTACTATTAGAGTGAGGGTTAGGCTTAGGTTTAGTGTTAAGGGGAGGGTTAGGATGACGGTTAGGGTTAGGCTTAGGGTTAAGGAGAGGGTGAGTGTGAGCGTGAGGCTTAGGCTGAACGTTAGGGTTAGGGTGGAGGTTAGTATTAGGGTTAGGGTGAGGGTTTGGGTTAGGCTTAGGGTTACGGAGAGGGTGAGGGTGACTGTGAGTGTTAGGGTTAGGGTTAGGGTTAGGGTGAACGTTAGGGTTAGGGTGGAGGTTGGTATTAGGGTTAGTGTGAGGTTTAGGGTGAGGGTTAGGCTGAGGGTGAGGGTTAGGGTTAGGGTTAGCATTAGGGTTAGGGTCAGGTTTAGGGTGACTGTGAGGTTTAGTGTGAGGTATAGGGTTAGGGTTAAGGTGACAGTTAGGTTAAGGGGTAGGGTTACAGTTAGGGTGAGGGTTAGGTTTAGTGTGAGAGTTAGGGTTAGGGATAGGGTTAGGTTTAGGGTGAGGGTTAGGGAAAGGGGTAGGGTTATGATTAGGGTGAGGGTTAGGTTTAGTGTGAGTGTTAGGGTTAGGGTTAGGGTTAGGATTAGTGTGAAGGTAAGAATTAGGGTGACGGTTAGTGTGAGGGTGAGCTTTAGGGTTAGGATTAGGGTTATGGTTAGTGTTATGCTGAGGGTGATGGTGAGGGTGAGGGTGAGTGTGAGTTTTAGGGTTAGGGTTAGGGTGAGGGTTAGGGTGAGGGTTAGGTTTAGGGTGAGGGAGAAGGTGAGGTTGAGGGTGAGTGTTAGGGTTAGGAGAAGGTTTAGGGTTAGGGTTAAGCTTAGGGTTAGGGTGAGGTTTTGGGTTAGGTTGAGGTGTAGGATGAGGGTTAGGCTGAGGGGTAGGTGTAGGGTTAGGTGAGGGTTAGGGTTAGTGTGAGGGTTAGGTTTAGGGTTAGGTTGAGGGTAAGGATTAGTGTGAGGGTTAGGGTGATGGTGAGTGTTAGGGTTAGGCGGAGGGTAGGGGTTAGGGTGAGGTTTAGATTGTTGGTGAGGTTTATGGTTAGCATTAGTGTTAGTGTTAGGTTGAGGGTTAGGGTTAGGGTTAGGGATAGGGTGAGTATTAGGGTTAGGATTAGTGTTAGGGTAAGCATTAGGCTGAGGGTAAGGTTAGGGTTAGGCTTAGTCTTAGGGTTAGGCTTAGGGTGAGGGTGGGGTTGAGGATTAGGGTTAGGGTGATGGTTAGGGTTAGGGTTAGGGTGAGGGTTCAGATGAGGGTTAGGGTGAGGGTAAGGTTTAAGGTGAGGGTTAGGGTGAGGGTGAGGGTTATGTTTACCATTAGGGTTAGGGTAAGAGTTAGCGTGAGTGTTAGGTTTAGGTTTAGGGTTAGGGTGAGTGTGAGGGTGAGGGTTAGGTTTAGGGTTCGGGTAGGGTTAGGTTTAGTGTTAGGGTTAGGTTATGGGTTATGGTTAGGGTTAGTGTGAGGGTGAGGGTGAGGGTTAGGGTGTGGGTGAGGTTGAGGTTTAGGGTTAGGAATAGGGTGGGGCTGAGTGTGAGTGTGAGCGTTAGGGTGAGGAATAGGTATAGGGTGAGGGTGAGTGTTAGGGTGAGGTTTAGTGGTAGGTTAGTGTGAGTGTTAGAGTTACGGTGATGGTTAGTATGAGGGTTAGTTTAAGGTTAAGGGTGAGGTTTAGGGTTAGGGTTAGGTTTAGGGTGAGGGTTAGGCTTAGGCTGAGGGTAGGGTTATTGGGAGCATTGGTGTTAGAGTTAGGCTTAGTGTTAGGGTGAGGGTAAGGGTTAGGCTGAGGTTTAGGTATAGGGTGAAGGTTAGGGTTAGGGTGAGGCTCAGGGTTAGTGTTAGGGTTAGGCTGAGGGTTAGGTGAGGGTTAGGGTAAGGGTTAGCGTTAGGGTTAGGGTTAGGGTTAGGATTAGTGTTAGATTTAGGGTGAGGGTTAGGGTGAGGGTTTCGGGTTAGGGTTAGGGTTAGGTTGAGGGTTACGGTGAGGGTGAGGATTAGGATTAGGTTTAGGTTTATCGTGTTGTTATGTGATAGTGTGCGGTTAGGGTGAGTGTTAGATTTAGCATTAGGGTTAGAGTGAAGGTTAGGGTGAGTGTTAGGGTTAGGGTTAAGGTGAGCTTGAGGGTGAGGGTTAGGGTTAGGGTTATGATGAATTTTAGGTTTAGGGTGAGGGTTAGTGTTAGTGTTAGTGTGAGGTTAAGGGTGAGGGTGACGGTTAGGTTTAGAGCAAGGGTGAGGATTAGGTTTAGTGTGAGGTTTAGGGTGAGGATGAGGTTAAGGCTTTGGGTGAGGTTTAGGGTAAGGTTGAGTGTTAGGGTTAGGGTTAGCATGAGGGTGAGGGTTAGGGTGAAGGTTAGGGTTAGGATAGGGTTAGGTTTAGGGTGAGGGTTAGGGTAAGGTTAGGGTTATGATTAGGGTGAGGGTTAAGTTTAGTGTGAGTGTTGGGGTTAGGATTAGGGTTAGGATTAGTGTGAAGGTAAGAATTAGGGTGACGGTTAGGGTGAGGGTGAGGTTTAGGATTAGGGTTATGGTTAGTGTTATGCTGAGGGTGATGGTGAGGGTGAGGGTGAGTGTGAGTTTTAGGGTTAGGGTTAGGGTGAGGGTTAGGGTGAGGGTTAGGTTTAGGGTGAGGGAGAGGGTGAGGTTGAGGGTGAGTGTTAGGGTTAGGAGAAGGTTTAGGGTAAGGATAAGCTTAGGGTTAGGGTGAGGTTTTGGGTTAGGTTTAGGTGTAGGATGGGGGTTAGGCTGAGGGGTAGGTGTAGGGTTAGGTGAGGGTTAGGGTTAGTGTGAGGGTTAGGTTTAGGGTTAGGTTGAGGGTAAGGATTAGTGTGAGGGTTAGGGTGATGGTGAGTGTTAGGGTTAGGCGGAGGGTAGGGGTTAGAGTGAGGGTTAGATTTTTGGTGAGGTTTATGGTTAGCATTATTGTTAGTGTTAGGGTGAGGGTTAGGGTTAGGGTTAGGGATAGGGTGAGTATTAGGGTTAGGATTAGTGTTAGGGTGAGCATTAGGCTGAGGGGTAGGGTTAGGGTTAGGCTTAGTCTTAGGGTTAGGCTTAGGGTGAGGGTGGGGTTGAGGATTAGGGTTAGGGTGATGGTTAGGGTTAGGGTTAGGGTGAGGGTTCAGATGAGGGTTAGGGTGAGGGTAAGGTTTAAGGTGAGGGTTAGGGTGAGGGTGAGGGTTATGTTTACCATTAGGGTTAGGGTTAGAGTTAGCGTGAGGGTTAGGTTTAGGTTTAGGGTTAGGGTGAGTGTGAGGGTGAGGGTTAGGTTTAGGGTTCGGGTGAGGGTTAGGTTTAGCGTTAGGGTTAGGTTGTGGGTTATGGTTAGGGTTAGTGTGAGGGTGAGAGTGAGGGTTAGGGTGTGGGTGAGGGTGAGATTTAGGGTTAGGAATGGGGTGGGGTGAGTGAGAGTGTGAGGTTTAGGGTGAGGAATAGGGATAGGGTGAGGGTGAGTGTTAGGGTGAGGTTTAGTGGTAGGTTAGGGTGAGGGTTAGAGTTAGGGTGATGGTTAGTATGAGGGTTAGTTTAAGGTTAAGGGTGAGGGTTAGGGTGAGGGTTAGGGTTAGGATTAGGTTAGGGTGAGGGTGAGGGTGAGCGTTTGGTTTAGCGTTAGGGTTAGGGATAGGTTTAGGGTTTGGGTTAAGTTTAGGATGCGGGTTAGGATTAGGGTTAGGGTTAGGGTTTACGTGAGGGTTAGGGTCAGGGTGAGGGTAAGGGTTAGGGTTAGATTTACGGTGAGAGTAATGGTTAGCATGAGGTTTACGGTGAGTGTGAGGGTTAACGTTAGCATTAGGGTTAGGGTGAGGTTTAGGGTGAGGGTTAGGGTTAGGTTTATGGTTAGGGTGAGGTGAGGGTGAGGGTGATTGTGAGGTTTATGGTTAGGGTGAGAGATAGGTTTCGGGTGATGGTAAGGCTTTGGGTTAGGGTGCAGATGTGCGTGAGGGTGACAGTGAGGCTTAGGGTGAGGGTGAGTGTGAGTGTGGGGGTTATGCTTAGAGTTAGGTTTAGGGTTAGGGTTAGTGTGAGGGTGAAGGTGAGGGTTAGGGTTAAGAGTAGGATTAGGTTTAAATTTAGGCTGAGGGTGAGCGTGATGGAGAGGGAAACTGTTAGGCTTAGGGTTAGGGTTGGTGTGAGGGTTAGGGTGAGGGTAAGGTTAAAGTTTAGGGTGAGGGTGAGGGTTAGGGTTAGGGGTAGGGTGAGGATTAGGGTTAGGGTGAGGTTAGAGTTAGGGTGAGGTTTATTGTTAGTGTGAGGGTTAGTGTTAGTGTTAGGTTGAGGGTAAAGGTTAGGTTGAGGGTTAGGGTTAGGGTTAGGTTTAGGGTGAGGTTTCGGGTTAGGGTGAAGGTTAGGGTCAGGGTGAGTGTTAGGGTTAGCATTATGGTTAGGGTGAGGGTTAGTGTTAGGGTTAGAGTAAGGTTAGTGTGAGGGTTAGGTTTAGGGTGAGGGTTAGGTTGAGGGTGAGAGTAATGTTAAGTGTGAGGGTTAGAGTTATGGTGAGGATTATGGTAAGCTTGTGGGTTAGGGTGAGGGTTAGGTTTAGGTTTACAGTAAGGGTGAGGGTTAGGCTGAGTGTTAGGTTTGGGGTTAGGGTTAGGGTGAGGGTGAGATTGAGGGTTGGGAATAGGGTGAGGGTTAGGTTTAGGGTGAGGGTTAGGATTAGGATTAGGTTTAGGGTGAGGCCTAGGGTGAGGGTGAGGGTTAGGGTTAGGGATAGGGTTAGGTTGAGGGTTAGGGTTAGGCTGAGGATTAGGGATAGTGTAATGGCTAGTTTTAGGGTTAGGGTGAGCGTAAGTTTTAGGGTTAGGTTTAGGGTTATGGTGAGGTTGAGGGTTAGGTTAAGGGTGAAGGTTAGGGTTAGGGTGAGGGTGAAGGTGAGGGTTAGGATAAGGGTTAGGGTTAGGGTTATTTTTAGGTTTAGGGTTAGGTTTATGGTTATGTTGAGGATGAGGGTTAGGGTTAGTGTGAGGTTTATGGTTAGGGTTAGGTTTAGGGTTAGGGTTAGGATGAGGTTTAGGGTGAGGGGTAGGGTTAAGGTTAGGGTGAGGGTTAGGGTTAGTGTGAAGGTTAGGGTTAGGGTTAGGATTAGGTTACGTTGAGGGTTAAGTTTTAGATTAGGGTTAGGGTGAGAGTGAGGGTTAGGGTGAGGTTAAGGGTTAGATTAGGTTTAGGGTTAGGGTGAGGGTAAGGGTTAGGGTGAGGGTTAGGCTTAGGGTCAGGTTTAGGTTGAGGTTGAGGTTTAGGGTTAGTGTTAAGTTGAGGTGAAGGTTTAGGGTGAGGTTTAGGGTGAGGGTGAGTGTTAGGGTTAGCATTAGTGTTAGGGTGTGGTTTAGTGTGAGTGTTTTGGTTAGTTTAGGGTGAGGTTTTGGGTTAGTGTGAGGGTTAGGGTGAGGGTAAGGTAAGGGTATGGGTGAGGTGTTTGGTGAGGGTGAGGGTTACGGAAAGGGAGAGGGTTAGCGTTAGGGTGAGGGTTAGAGTTAGGTTTAGGAAAAGGGTTAGTGTGAGGGATAAGGTGAGGGTGAGGATTAGGGTTAGGTTTAGGTTTAGGTTGAAGGTTAGGTTTAGGCTGAAGGGTAGGGTTAGTGTGAGTGTTGGTGTTAGGTTTAGGCTTAGTATTAGGGTGAGGGTAAGGTTTAGAGTGAGGGTTAGGTTTAGGGTGAGGGTTAGGGTTAGGGTGAGGGTGAGGGTTAGGTTTAGGGTGAGGGTAAGTTTTAAGGTAAGGTCTAGGTTTAGGGTTATTGAGGGTTTTGTTGAGGTTTAGTATTAGGGTTAGTGTAAGGGTTAGGGTTAGGGTTAGTGTGAGGATTAGGTTGAGGGTTAGCTTGACGTTTAGGGTTAGTGTGAGGGTTAGGGTTAGGCTGAGGGTGAGGGTGAAGGTGAGAGTTAGGGTTAGGATTAGGTTTAGGGAGAGGTTTTGGGTTTGGTTTAGGGTTAGGATGATGGTTAGGGTGAGGGATAAGTTTAGGTTTAGGGTGAGTTTAGATTTATTGTGAGGGTTAGCGTTAGGTTTAGGGTTAGGGTGAGGGTGAGGATATGGTTTAGGGTGCGGGTTAGGGTGAGGGTTAGGGTTAGGGATAGGGTTAGGTTTAGGGTGACTGTTAGCTTGAGGGTTTGGTTTAGGTTTAGGGTTAAGGTTTCGGATGAGGGTTCTGGCTCAGTTTACGGTTAGGTTAAGGGTTATGTGTTTGGGTTACTGTTAGGGTTAGGGTGAGGTTTATGGTGAGGGTGAGGGTTAGGGTTATGTTTAGGTTTATGGTGTGTTTAAGTAATAGCGTGAGGGTTAGAGTGAGTGTTAGAGTTGTTAGTAGGGTTTGGGTGAGGGTGAGGGAGAGGGTTAGGGTTTGGGTTAGCGTGAGGGTGAGGGTGAGGGTGACGGTTAGGGTTAGAGTTAGGGTGAGGGTTAGGTTTAGTGTGAGGTTTAGAGTGAGGATGAGGTTAAGGTTTAGGGTGAGGGTTAAGGTAAAGGTGAGGGTTAGGGTTAGGTTTAGTGTTAGGGTGAGGGTTAGGGTGAGGGTTAGGGTTAGGTTTAGGGTTAGGGTGACGGGGAGGTTTAGGGTTAGGTTTAGGGTGAGTGATAGGGTGCGGGTTAGTGTTAGGGTGAGGGTTAGGCTTAGGGTGAGGGTTAGGGTTAGGGTTAGTTTGTGGATGGTGTAAGGGTGAGGTTTAGGATGATGGTTAGGATTAGGATGAGGGCTAGGGTGAGGGTTAGGGTTAGCATTAGGGTGAGGGTTAGGGTTAGGTTTAGGTTGATGTTTGGGGTGAGGGGTAGGGTTAGATTTAGGGTGAGGGTTAGGTTTAGTGAGAGCGTTATGGTTAGGCTTAGGGTGAGGGTGGCGGTAAGGTTTATGGTGAGGGTTATGATGGGGTTGATGTTTAGGGTTAGGATTAGGGGTTAGGGTTAGGGTAAGGCTGAGCATGAAGGTGAGAGTGTGGGTGAGGTTTACGGGTAGGGTTACGTTTAGGGTGAGGGCTGGGGTGAAGGTGAGGGTTAGGGTGAAGGATAGGGTGAGGTTGAGGGTGAGGGCCTTTGTTAGATAATGGTTAGGGTTAGGGTGAGGATTACGTGAGGGTGAGGGTGAGGGTGAGCTTTAGGGATAGGGTATAGGTGCGTGTTAGGTTTAGGGTGGGGGTTCAGGTGATGTTGAGTGTTAGGGTAAGGTTGAGATTTAGGGTTAGGTGAGGGTGAGGTTTAGGGTTAGGGTTAGAGATAGGATGAGGGTTTGGGTGAGGGATACTGTTAAGTTAGGGTGAGCATTAGGGTTAATGTGAGGGTTAGGGTTAGGATAAGGTTAATGTTAGAGTGACGGTTCGGGTGAGAGTTAGGGTTAGGGTTACTGTTAGTGTCAGGTTTAGGGTTAGCTTTAGTGTTAAGTTGAGGGTGAGGGTGAGGGTTAGGGTTAGGCTGAGGGTTAAGGTGAGGTTGAGGGTGAGGATGAGGGTTAGCTTGAGGGTTAGGATTAAGGTGAGGGTTAGTTTTACGATTAGGGTTATTGTTAGGATTAGGTTTAGGGTGAAGGTGAGGATGAGGGTGAGGGTGAGGGTGTGGGATTGGGTTAGGGTTAGGTTTAGGGTGAGCATGAGGGTTATGGTTAGGGTGAGGGGTAGGGTTAAGTTTAGGGTGAGGGTTAGGTTTAGTGTGAAGGTTAAGGTTATGGTTAGGGTGAGGTTTAGGCTGAGGGTTAGGGTTTGGATTAGGGTTAGGATGAGGGTGAGGGTTAGGGTGAGGTTTATGGTTAGTTTAGGGTTGGGTTTATGGTGAGGGTTAGGGTGAGGGTAAGGATTAGGTTGAGGGTTAGGGTTAGGGTGAGGTTTAGGGTGAGATTGTGGGTTAGGGTTAGGGTTAGAGTGAGGTTCAGGTTTAGGGTGAGGGTTAGGATGAGGGTGACTGTTAGGGTTAGCATTAGGGTTAGGGTGAGGTATAGTGTGAGTGTTTTGGTTAGGTTAGGTTGAGGTTTTGGGTTAGTGTGAGGGTTAGGGTGAGGGTGAGGGTAATGGTGAGGAATAGGGTTAGGGTGATGTTTATGGTGAGGGTGAGGGTTAGGATGAGGGTGAGGGTGAGGGTTCAGTTGTGGGTTTGGGTTAGGGTTAGGGTGAGGTTGAGGGTGAGGGTGAGACTTAGGGTTAGGTTTAAGGTGACGGTGAATGTGAGGATTAGGGATAGGGTTAGGCTTAGGTTTAGGGTTAGGCTGAGGGTGACTGTGAGCGTGAGGGTTAGGGTTAGGGTGAGGGTTAGGTTTAGGGTGAGGGTTAGGTTGAGGGTGAGGGTGAGGGTTAGGTTTAGGATTGCGTTTAGGTTGAGCCTGTGGGTGAGGCTGAGGGTGAGGGTTATAGTTAGGGTGAGGGTTAGGTTTAGGGTGATGTTTAGGTTGAGGGTTTGGGTTAGGGTTAGGGTGAGTGTGAGGGTCAGTGAGAGGGTTAGGATTAGGTTTAGGGTTAGGTTTATGGTGAGGGTGAGTGTGAGGTTTAGGGTTAGTGTGATTGTTAGGCTTAGGTTTAAGCTGAGGGTGAGGGTGAGTGTGAGGGTTAGGGTTATGTTGAGTGTGAGCATTAGGGTTAGGTTTAGGGTGAGGGTGAGGTTTAGGGTTAGGGTGAGGGTTAGGGTTTGATTTAGGGTGAGGGTTAAATGAGGGTGAGGTTTAGGGTTAGGGTGAGGGTTAGGGTTAGGTTGAGGGTGAGGAATAGCGTTAGGGTGAGGGTTAGGGTTAGGGTGATGTTTAGGGTGAGTGTGAGGGTTGGTTTGAGGGTTTGCGTTAGGTTTAGGGTGAGGTTGAGGGTGAGGGTGAGGCTTAGAGTTAGGGTTAGGGTGAGGTTGACTGTGAGGGTTAGGTTTAGTGTTAGGATTAGGCTGAGGGTTAGGCTCAGGGTGAGAGTGAATGTGATGGTTAGGGTTAGGGTGAGGTTTAGGGTTAGGGTTCGGGTGAGGGTTAGGGATAGTTTGAGGGTTAGGGTTCGGGTGAGGGTTAGGGTTACTGTGAGGGTTCATGTTAGGTGTAGGCTTAGTTTTAGCTTGAGGGTAAGGGTTATGTTGAGGGTCAGGTTTAGGGTGAGGTTTAGGGTTAGTATGAGGTTTAGGGCTTGGGTGAGGTTAAGGGTGATGGTTAGGGTTAGGGTGATGTTTAGGGTGAGGGTGAGGGTTAGGGTGAGGGTGAGGGTGAGGGTTCAGTTGAGGGTTTGGTTAGGTTTAGGGTGAGGTTGACACTTAGGGTTAGGTTTAGGGTGAGGGTGAGTGTGAGGTTTAGGGATAGGGTTAGGGTTAGGTTTAGGGTTAGGCTGAGGGTGACTATGAGCTTGAGGTTTAGTGTTATGGTGAGCATTAGGGTTGGGGTTAGGGTGAGGTTATTGTTCGGGTGAGTGTTAGGGTTTGGGTGAGGGTTAGCGTTAAGTTTAGGGTTAAGGTTAGGTTGGAGGTTAGGGTTAGGGTGAGGGTTAGCGTTAGTGATAGGGTTAGGTTGAGCGTGAGGGTGAGGGTTAGGGTTAGGATTAGGTTTAAGGTGAGACTGAGGGTGAGGGTGAGGGTTAGGTTTAGGGTGCGGGTTAGTCTAAGGGTTAGGGTGAGGGTTATGTTTAGGGTGATGTTTAGGTTGAGGGTTTAGGTTAGGGTTAGGGTGAGTGTGAGAGAGAGTGAGAGGGTTAGGATTAGTGTTAGGGTTAGGTTTAGGGTGAGGGAGAGTGTGAGGGTTAGGGTTCGGGTTATTGTTAGGCTTAGGTTTAAGCTGAGGGTGAGGGTGAGAGTGAGGGTTAGGGTTATGTTTAGGGTGAGGGTGAGGTTTAGGATTAGGGTGAGATTTATTGTTTGAGTTAGGGTTAGGGTTAGATGAGGGTGAGGGTTAGGGTTAGGGTGAGGGTTAGGGTAAGGGTGAGGGTGAGGATTAGCGTTATGATGAGGGTTAGGTTTCTGGTGAGGATTAGGGTGAGGGTTAGGGTGAGGGTGATGTTTAGGGTGAGTTTTAGGGATGGTTTGCGGTTTTGCGTTAGGTTTAGGGTGAGGTTGAGGGTGAGGGTGAGGCTTAGACTTAGGGTTAGGGTGAGGGTGAGTGTGAGGGTTAGGGTGAGGGTGAGGGTTAGGGGTAGGGTTAGGGATAGGGTGATGTTTAGGGTGACGGTTATTGTGAGATTAAGTTTTAGGTTTACACTTAGTGTTAGGGTGAGTGTAATGGTTAGGTTGAGGCTTAGCATTAGGGTGAGTGTTAGGGTTAATGTGAGGGTTAGGTTTTCAGTAAGGGTGAGGTTGAGGGTGATGGTGAGGCTTAGGTTTAGTGTGAGTGTGAGGGTGAGTGTGAGTGTTAGGGTTAGGTTTAGGCTTAGGCTGAGGGTTAGGCTGAGTGTTATGGTGAGGGTGTGGGTGAGGATTAGAGTTAGGGTGAGTTTTAGGGTTACGGTTAGCGTGAGCTTTTGGGTTAGGCTTAAGTTTAGGATGAGGGTTAGATGGGGGGTACAGTTATGGTTAGTGTGAGCGTTAGGGTTAGCGTTAGGGTTAGGGATAGGTTTAGGGTTAGGGTTAGGTTTAGGATGAGGTTTAGGGTTACGGTAAGGGTTAGGCTTAGGGTTAGGGAGAAGGTTAGTATGAGGGTTAGGGTGAGGTTTCAGTTTAGGGTTCGGGTTAGGGTTATGGTGAGGGTGGGAGTGAGGGTGAGAGTGAAGGTTAGGGTTAGAGTTAGGATGAGGGTGAGGATTAGGGTTAGGGTTAGGGTTCGGGTTAGGGTTAGGTTTAGACTGAGGATAAGGCTGAGGGTGTGGGTGAGGATTAGGGTTAGGTTGAGTGTTAGGGTTAGTGTTAACGTAAGAGTTTGGGTTAGGGTTAAGTTTAGAATGAGAGTTAGTTTGAGGGGTATGGTTACAGTTAGATTGGGCATTAGGGTTAGCGTTTGGGTTAGGGATAGGGTTAGGGTTAGGGTGAGGTTTAGGATGAGGGTTAGGGTTAGGGTGAGGGTTAGGGTGAGGGTTAGGGTGAAGGTTATGGTTAGGGTTAGGGTTAGGGTAAGGGATAGAGTCAGTGCGAGCGTTAGGGTTAGGGTTAGATTTATGCTGAGAGTAAGGGTTAGCGTGAGGTTTAGCGTGAGTGTGAGGGTTAGAGTTACATTAGGGTTAGGGTAGGTTTAGCTTGAGGGTTAGGGTTAGGTTTAGGGTTAGGGTGAGGTGAGCGTGAGGGTGATGGTGAGGTTTATTGTTAGGGTGAGGGATAGGTTTAGGGTGAGGGTTAGGTTTAGGGTGAGGTTGAGCGTGAGGGTGACAGTGAGGCTTAGGGTGAGGGTGAGGGTGAGGGTGATGGTTAGGGTTAGGATTAAGTTGAGGGTTAGAGTTAGTGTGAGGGTTAGGGTGAGGGTAAAGTTAAAGGTTAGGGTGAGGGATAGGGTTAGGGATAGGGTGAGGTTCATGGTTAGGGTGAGGGTGAGGGTTAGGGTGAGGGTAAGAGTGAGTGTTAGGGTGAGCATTAGGGTTAGGGTGAGGGTTAGGGTTAGGATTAGGGTTATGGTGAATACAAGCTTGTCAGTGAGGTTTAGGGTTAGGGTGAAGGTCAGGGTTAGGTTTAGGGTTAAGTTGAGGGTTTGGGTGAGGTATAGGTTTAGGAGTATTGTTAGGTTTAGAGTTAGGCTGAGGGTGAGGGTGAGGGTGAGGATGACTGATAGGGTTAGGATTAGGGTGAGGGTTAGGGTGAGGATGAGGATGAGAGTTAGAGTGACGGTGAGGGTGAGGGAGAGTATGAGGGTTAGGGTTTGGGTGAGGGTTAGGGTTGGGTGAGTGTTAGGATGATGGTGAGGGTGAGGGTTAGGGTTGGGTTTAGGGTCAGAGTGAGGGTTAGGGTGAGGGGTATCGTTAGGGTTAGGGTGAGGGTTAGGGTTAGTGTGAGGGTTAGTTTTAGGGTGAGGTTTACGGTTACTGTGAGTTTTCATGTTAGGTTTAGGCTTAGTGTTATGTTGAGATTAAGGGTTAGGTTGAGGGTTAGGATTATGGTGAGGTTTAGGGTTAGTATGAGGGTTAGGGCTAGGGTGAGGGTAATGGTGAGGGTTAGGGTTAGGGTGATTTTTATGGTGAGGTTGAGGGTTAGGGTGAGCGTGAGGGTGAGGGTTCAGTTGTGGTTTTGGGTTAGGGTTAGGGTGAGGTTGAGGGTGAGGGTGAGACTTAGGGTTAGGTTTAGGGTGACGGTGAATGTGAGGATTATGGATAGGGTTTAGGGTTAGGCTGAGGGTGACTGTGAGCGTGAGAGTTAGGGTTAGGGTGAGGGTTACGGTTAGGGTGAGGGTTAGGTTGAGGGTGAGGGTGAGGGTTAGGGTTAGGATTGCGTTTAGGGTGAGCCTGTGGGTGAGGCTGAGGGTGAGGGTTAGGGTTAGGGTCAGGGTTAGGCTAATGGTTAGGGTGAGGGTTAGGTTTAGGGTGATGTTTAGGTTGAGGGTTTGGGTTAGGGTTAGGGTGAGTGTGAGGGTCAGTGAGAGGGTTAGTATTAGTGTTAGGGTTAGGTTTAGGGTGAGCGTGAGTGTGAGGTTTAGGGTTAGGTTGATTGTTAGGCTTAGGTTTAAGCTGAGGATGAGGGTGAGTGTGAGGGTTAGGTTTATGTTGAGTGTGAGCATTAGGGTTTGGTTTAGGGTGAGGGTGAGGTTTAGGGTTAGGGTGAGGGTTAGGGTTTGATTTAGGGTGAGGATTAAATGAGGGTGAGGGTTAGGGTTAGGGTGAGGGTTAGGGTTAGGGTGAGGGTGAGGAATAGCGTTAGGGTGAGGGTTAGGTTTAGGGTGATGTTTAGGGTGAGTGTGAGGGTTGGTTTGAGGGTTTGCGTTAGGTTTAGGGTGAGGTTGAGGGTGAGGTTGAGGCTTAGAGTTAGGGTTAGGGTGAGGTTGACTGTGAGGGTTAGGGTTAGGGTTAGGCTTTAGGCTGAGGGTTAGGCTCAGGGTGAGAGTGAGGGTGATGGTTAGGGTTAGGGTGAGGGTTAGAGATAGTGTGAGGGTTAGGGTTCAGGTGAGGGTTAGGGTAATTGTGAGGGTTCATGTTATGTTTAGGCTCTGTGTTAGGGTGAGGGCATGTGTTAGGTTGAGGGTGAGGTTTAGGGTTAGTATGAGGGTTAGGGCTTGGGTGAGGTTAAGGGTGATGGTTAGGGTTAGGGTGATGTTTAGGGTGAGGGTGAGGGTTAGGGTGAGGGTGAGTGTGAGGGTTCAGTTGAGGGTTTGGGTTAGGTTTAGGGTGAGGTTGAGACTTAGGGTTAGGTTTAGGGTGAGGGTGAGGGTGAGGTTTAGGAATAGGGTTAGGGTTAGGTTTAGGGTTAGGCTGACGGTGACTATGAGCTTGAGGTTTAGGGTTATGGTGAGCATTAGGGTTGGGGTTAGGGTGAGGGTAAGTGTTGGGGTGAGTGTTACGGTTTGGGTGAGGGTTAGCGTTAGGTTTAGGTTTAGGGTTAGTTTGGAGGTTAGGTTTAGGGTGAGGGTTAGCGTTAGGGGTAGGGTTAGGTTGAGCGTGAGGGTGAGGGTTAGGGTAAGGATTAGGTTTAAGGTGAGACTGAGGGTGAGGGTGAGGGTTAGGGTTAGGGTGAGGGTTAGTCTAAGGGTTAGGGTGAGGGTTATTTTTAGGGTGATGTTTAGGTTGAGGGTTTGGGTTAGGGTTAGGGTGAGTGTGAGAGTGAGTAAGAGGGTTAGGATTAGTGTTAGGGTTAGGTTTAGGGTGAGGGTGAGTGTGAGGGTTAGGGTTCGGGTTATTGTTAGGCTTAGGTTTAAGCTGAGGGTGAGGGTGCGAGTGAGGGTTAGGGTTATGTTGAGTGTGAGCATTAGGGTTAGTTTTAGGGTGAGGGTGAGGGTTAGGGTTAGGGTGAGGGTTAGGATTTGGGTTAGGGTGAGGGTTAGATGGGGGTGAGTGTTAGCGTTATGGTGAGGGTCAGGGTTCTGGTGCGGATTAGGGTGACGTTTAGGTT
Organism: Dipodomys merriami; assembly: GCF_024711535.1. Classification (NCBI taxonomy): domain Eukaryota; kingdom Metazoa; phylum Chordata; class Mammalia; order Rodentia; family Heteromyidae; genus Dipodomys; species Dipodomys merriami. Next base: position 36,645 of record NW_027202908.1, on the reverse strand, counting down.
GAGGGTGATGTTTAGGGTGAGTGTGAGGATTGGCTTGAGGTTTTGCGTTAAGTTTAGGGTGAGGTTGAGGGTGAGCGTGAGGCTTAGAGTTAGGGATAGGGTGAGGGTGACTGTGAGGGTTAGGGTTAGGGTTAGGCTTTAGGTTGAGGGTGAGGGTGAGAGTGATGGTTAGGGTTAGGCTGAGGGTTAGTGCTATGGTTAGGGATAGTGTGAGGGTTAGGGTTATGGTGAGGTTTAGGGTTACTGTGAGGGTTCATGTTAGGTTTAGGCTTAGTGTTAGGTTGAGGGTAAGGGTTAGGTTGAGTGTCAGGTTTAGGGTTAGGTTTAGTGTTAGTATGAGGGTTAGGGCTAAGGTGAAGGTAAGGGTGATGGTTAGGGTTAGGGTGATGTTTAGGGTGAGGGTGAGGGTTAGGGTGAGGGTGAGGGTGAGGGTTCAGTTGAGGGTTTGGGTTAGGTTTAGGGTGAGGTTGAGACTTAGGGTTAGGTTTATGGTGAGGGTGAGTGTGAGGTTTAGGGATAGGGTTAGGCTTAATTTTAGGGTTAGGCTGAGGGTGACTGTGAGCTTGAGGCTTAGTATTATGGTGAGCATTAGGGTTGGGGTTAGGGTGAGGGTAAGTGTTCGGGTGAGTGTTAGCATTTAGGTGAGGGTTAGCTTTATGTTTAGGGTTAGGGTTAGGTTGGAGGTTAGGTTAGGGTGAGGGTTAGCGTTAGAGGTAGGGTTAGGTTGAGCGTGAGGGTGAGGGTTAGAGTTAGGATTAGGTTAAAGGTGAGCCTGAGGGTGAGAGTGAGGGTGAGGGTTAGGGTTTGGGTGAGGGTTAAGCTAAGGGTTAGGGTGAGTGATAGGTTTAGGGTGATGTTTAGGTTGAGGGTTAGGGTTAGGTTGAGGGTGAGGTTGAGTGAGAAGGTTAGGTTTAGGGTTAGGATTAGGTTTAGGTTGATGGTGAGTGTGAGGGTTTGAGTTAGGGTTATTGTTAGGCTTAGGTTTAAGCTGAGGGTGTGGGCTGAGTGTGAGGGTTAGGATTATGTTGAATATGAGCATTAGGGTTAGGTTTCAATGAGGTTGTGTTTGAGGGTTAGGGTGAGGGTTAGGGTTTGGGTTAGGGTGAGGGTTAGATGAGGGTGAGGCTTAGGGTTAGGGTGAGGGTGAGGGTTAGCGTTAGGGTGAGGGTTAGGGATAGTGTCATGGTTAGGGTTAGGGTGAGGTTTAGGGTTACTGTGTGGGTTCATGTTAGGTTTAGCCTTAGTGTTAGGGTGAGGGTAAGTGTTAGGTTGAGGGTCAGGTTTAGGGTTAGGTTTAGGGTTAGTATTAGGGTTAAGGCTAGGGTGAGGGTGAGGGTGAGGGTTAGGGTGAGGGTGAGGGTTCAGTTGAGGGTTTGGGTTGGGGTTAGGGTTAGGTTTAGGGTGAGGTTGAGTGTGAGGTTTAGGGATACGGTTAGGCTTAGGTTTCTGGTTAGGCTGAGGGTGTCTATGAGTTTGAGGGTTATGGTGAGCATTAGGGTTGGGGTTAGGGTGAGGGTAAGTGTTGGGGTGAGTGTTAGGGTTTGGGTGAGGGTTAGCATTAGGTTTAGGGTTAGGGTTAGGTTGGAGGTTAGGGTTATGGTGAGCGTTAGCGTTAGGGGTAGGGCTAGGTTGAGGGTGAGGGTGAGAGTTAGGGTTAGGATTAGGTTTAAGGTGAGCCTGAGGGTGAGGGTGAGGGTTAGGGTTAGGGTGAGGGTTAGGCTAAGGGTTACTGTGAGTGTTAGGTTTACGGTGATGTTTAGGTTGAGGGTTAGGGTTAGGGTTAGGGTGCGTGTGAAGCTGAGTGAGAGGGTTAGGATTAGTGTTAGGGTTAGGTTTAGGGTGAGGGTAAGTGTGAGGGTTAGGTTTCAGGTTATTGTTAGGCTTAGGTTTAAGCTGAGGGTTAGGGTGAGTGTGAGGGTTTGGGTTATGTTCAGTTTGAGCATTAGGGTTAGGTTTAGGATGAGGGTGAGGTTGAGGGTTAGGGTGAGGGTTAGGGTTTGGGTTAGGTGAGGGTTAAATGAGGGTGAGGGTTAGGGTTAGGGTGAGGGTTAGGGTTAGGGTGAGGGTGAGGATTAGCTTTAGTGTGAGGGTTAGGTTTCTCGTGCGGATTAGGGTGAGGGTTAGGGTGAGGGTTGGTTTGAGGATTTGCATTTGATTTAGTGTGAGGTTGAGCGTGGGGGTGAGGCTTAGAGTTAGGGTTAGGGTGAGGGTGACTGTGAGGGTTAGGGTTTGGGTTAGGCTTTAGGCTGAGGGTTAGGCTGAGGTTGAGGGTGAGGGTGATGGTTAGGGTTAGGGTGAGGGTTAGGGTTAGGGTTAATTTGAGGGTTAGGTATAGTGTGAGGGTTAGGGTTGGGGTGAGTTTTAGGATTACTGTGAGAGTTCATGTTAGGTTTAGGCTTAGTGTTAGGGTGAGGGTAAGGATTAGTTTGAGGGTCAGGTTTAGGGTGAGGTTTAGAGTTAGTATGAGGGTTAGGGATAAGGTGAGGGTAAGGGTGAGGGTTAGGTAAGGCAGATGTTTAGAGTGAGGGTGAGGGTTAGGGTGAGGGTGAGGGTGAGGGTTCAGTTGAGGGTTTGGGTTAGGGTTAGGGTGAGGTTGAGACTTAGGGTTAGGTTTAGGGTGAGGGTGAGTGGGAGGTTTAGGGATAGGGTTAGGCTAAGCTTTAGGGTTAGGCTGAGGGTGACTGTGAGCGTGAGGATTAGGGTTAGAGTGAGGGTTAGGTTTAGGGTGAGGGTTAGCATTAGGTTTAGGTTTATCGTTAGGTTGCAGGTTAGGTTTAGGGTGAGGGTTAGCGTTAGGTTAGGGGTAGGTTGAGGGTGAGGGTGACGGCTAGGGTTAGGATTAAGTTTAGGTTGAGCCTGTTGGTGAGGGTGAGGGTGAGGGTTAAGGTTATGATGAGGGTTAGGCTAAGGGTTAGGGTGAGGGTTAGGTTTAGGGTGATGTTTTGGTTGAGTGTTTGGGTTAGTGTTAGGGTGAGTGTGAGGGTGAGTAAGAGGGTTAGGATTAGTGTTAGGGATAGGTTTATGGTGAGGGTGAGTGTGAGGGTTAGGGTTCGTGTTATTGTTAGGCTTAGGTTTAAGCTGAGGGTGAGGGTGAGTGTGAGGCTTAGTGTTATGTTGCGTGTGAGCATTAGGGTTAGGTTTAGGGTGAGGGAGTGGTTGAGGGTTAGGGTGAGGGTTAGGGTTTGGTTTAGGGTGAGGGTTAGATGAGGGTGAGGGTTAGGGTTAGGGTGAGGGTTAGATGAGGGTGAGGGTAGGGTTATGGTGAGGGTTAGATGAGGGTGATGGTTAGGTTGAGGTTGAGGATTAGCGTTAGGATGAGGGTTAGGGTTTTGGTGTGGATTAGGGTGAGGGTTAATGTTAGGGTGATGTTTAGGGTGAGGGTGATCGTTGATTTGACGGTTTGCGTTAGGTTTAGGTTGAGGTTGAGAGTGAGGGTGAGGCTTAGATTTAGGGTTAGGTTTAAGGTGACTCTGAGGGTTAGTGTTAGGATTAGGCTTTAGGCTGAGGGTTAGGCTGAGGGTGAGGGTGAGGGTTAGGGTTAGGGTTAGGGCTAATGAAAGGGTGATATTTAGGGTGAGGGTTAGTGTGAGAGTTAGTGTTAGGGTTAGGCTTAGTGGTAGAGTGAGTTTAAATGTTAGGTTGTGGGTTAGGGTTAGGGATAGGGTGAGGGTTGGGATGAGGATTAGGGTGAGGGTAAGGTTTAGGGTGAGGGTTATGGTGAGTGTGAGGATTAGGGTTAGAGTGAGGGTGAGAGTGAGGGTGATGGTTCAGTTGAGGGTTTGGGTTAGGGTTAGGGTGAGGTTGAGGGTGAGGGTGAGACTTAGGGTTAGGTTTAGGGTGATGGTGAGTGTGAGGTTTAAGGATAGGGTTAGGCTTAGTTTTACGGTTAGGCTGAGGATGACTGTGAGCATGAGGGTTAGGGTTAGGGTGAGGGTTAGGTTTAGGGTGAGGGTTAGCGTTAGGGTTAGTGTTAGCGTTAGGTTGGAGGTTAGGTTTAGGGTGAGGGTTAGCGTTAGGGGTAGGGTAAGGTTGAGCGTGAGGTTGAGGGCTAGGGTTAGGATTAGGTTTAGGTTGAGCCTGTCGGTGAGGGTGAGGGTGAAGGTTAATGTTTTGGTGAGGGTTAGGTTAAGGGATAGGGTGAGGGTTAAGTTTAGGGTGATGTTTAGGTTGAGAGTTGGGGTTAGGGTTAGGGTGAGTGTGAGGGTGACTGAGAGGGTTAGTATTAGGGTTAGGGTTAGGTTTAGGGTGAGGGTGAGTGTGAGTGTTAGGGTTCCAGTTATTGTTAGGCTTAAGTTTTAAGCGGAGGGTGAGAGAGTGAGTTTGAGGGTTAGGGTTATGTTGAGTGTGAGCATTAGGGTTAGGTTTAGGGTGAGGGTGAGGTTGAGGGTTAGGGTGAGAGTTAGGGTTTGGGTTAGGGTGAGGATTAGATGAGGGTGAGGGTTAGGGTTAGGGTGAGGGTTAGGATTAGGGTGAGGGTGGGGATTAGCGTTAGGGTGAGGGTTAGGGTTTTGGTGCGGAGTAGGGTGAGGGTTAATGTTAGGGTGATGTTTAGGGAGAGGGTGAGGGTTGGTTTGAGGGTTTGCGTTAGGTTTAGGGTGAGGTTGAGGGTGAGAGTGAGGCTTAGATTTAGGGTTAGGGTGAGGGTGTCTCTGAGGGTTAGGGTTAGGATTAGGCTTTAGGCTGTTGGTTAGGCTTAGGGTGAGGTTGAGGGATAGCGTTAGGGTTAGGGTTAATGATAGGGTGATATTTATGGTGAGGGTTAGTGTGAGAGTTAGTGTTAGGGTTAGGCTTAATGTTAGAGTGAGTGTAAGTGTTAGGTTGTGGGTTAGGGTTAGGGATAGGGTGAGGGTTGGGTCAGGGTTAGGGTGAGGGTAAGGTTTAATTTGAATGTTATGGTGAGTGTGAGGGTTAGGGTTAGGGTGAGTGTTAGGGTGAGGGTGAGGGTTCAGTTGAGGGTTTGGGTTAGGTTTAGGGTGAGGGTGAGGGTGAGGGTGAGACTTAGGGTTAGGTATAGGGTGACGTTGAGTGTGAGGATTAGGGATTGGGTTAGGCTTAGGTTTACGGTTAGGTTGAGGGTGACTGTGAGGGTGAGGGTTAGGGTTAGGATGAGGGTTAGGTTTAGGGTGATGGTTAGCGATAAGGGTAGGGTTAGGCTTAGGTTGGAGGTTAGGTTTACGGTGAGGGTTAGCGTTAGGGGTAGGGTTAGGTTGAGGGTGAGGGTGAGGGCTAGGTTTAGGATTAGGTTTCGGGTGAGGGTTATGGTCAGAGTGAGGGTTGGGGTAGGTATAGATTTACGGTGAGAGTAAGGGTTAGCGTGAGGTTTAGGGTGAATGTGAGGGTTAGAGTTAGCATTAGGATTAGGGTGACGTTTAGGATGAGGGTTAGGTTTAAGTTTAGGGTTAGGTTGAGGTGAGGGTGAGGGTGATTGTGAGGTTTATGGTTAGGGTGAGAGATAGGTTTAGCGTGAGGGTTAGGGTTAGGGTTAGGATTATTGTGAGGGTGAACTTGAGGGTGACATTGAGGCTTAGGTTGTGGGTGAGGGTGAGTGTGAGGGTTAGGCTTAGGGTTAGGCTTAGGGTTAGTGTGAGGGTGAAGTTGAGGGTTAGTGTTAGGAGAAGCGTTAGGTTTAAAGTTAGGCTGAGGGTGAGCGTGAGGGTGAGGGTGACAGTTAGGGTTAGGGTTAGGCTGAGGGTTAGGTTTAGTGTGAGGGTTAGGGTGAGGGTAAGGCTAAAGATTAGGGAGAGGGTGAGGGTTAGGTTTACGGTTAGGGTGAGGGTTAGTGTGAGGTTTAGGGTTAGGGTTATGGTTATCGTTAAGGTGAGGGTGAGGGTTAGGGTGAGGGTGAGGGTGAAGTTTAGTGTGAGGGTTAGGGTTAGGGTGAGGGTTATTGTTAGGGTTAGTGTTAGGGTTAGCATTAGGATGAGAGTTAGGGTGAGGGTAAGTGTTGGGGTGATGCTTAAGGTTTGGGTGAGGTTTAGGGTGAGTTTGAGGGTTAGTGTTAGGGTTAGGGTTATGTTGAGTTTAAGGGTTAGGTTGAGGGTTAATGTAAGGGTGAGGGTTAGGGTTAGCATTAGGGCTAGTGTGAGGTTTAGGGTGAGTGTTAGGGTTAGGTTAGGGTGAGGGTTAGGGTTAGGGTGAGGGTTAGGCTGAGGGTTAGGGTTGGGTTAGGGTGAGGGTTAGGTTGAGGGTGAGGGTGAGGGTTAGGGTTAGGATTGCGTTTATCGTGAGCCTGTGGGTAAGGGTGAGGGTGAGGGTTAGGGTTAGGGTGAGGGTTAGGCTAAGGGTTAGGGTGAGGGTTAGGTTTAGGGTGATGTTTAGGTTGAGGGTTTGGGTTAGGGTTAGGGTGAGTGTGAGGGTCAGTGAGAGGGTTAGGATTAGGGTTAGGGTTAGGTTTAGGGTGAGGGTGAGTGTGAGGTTAAGGGTTAGGGTTATTGTTAGGCTTAGGTTTATGCTGAGGGTGAGGGTGAGTGTGAGAGTTAGGGTTATGTTGAGTGTGAGCATTAGGGTTAGGTTTAGGGTGAGGGTGAGTTTGAGGGTTAGGGTGAAGGTTAGGGTTTGATTTACGGTGAGGATTAAATGAGGGTGAGGGTTAGGGTTAGGGTGAGGGTTAGGGTTAGGGTGAGGGTTGGTTTGAGGGTTTGCGTTAGGGTTAGGGTGAGGTTGAGGGTGAGGTTGAGGCTTAGAGTTAGGGTTAGGGTGAGGTTGTCTGTGAGGGTTGGGGTTAGGGTTAGGCTTTAGGCTGAGGTTTAGTTTCAGGGTGAGAGTGAGGGTGATGGTTAGGGTTAGGGTGAGGTTTAGGGTTAGGGTTAGGGTGAGTGTTAGGGATACTGTGAGGGTTAGCGTTCAGGTGAGGGTTAGGGTAACTGTGAGGGTTCATGTTAGGTTTAGGCTCTGTGTTAGGGTGAGGGTAAGGGTTAGGTTGAGGGTCAGGTTTAGGGTGAGGTTTAGGGTTAGTATGAGGGTTAAGGCTTGGGTGGGGTTAAGGGTGATGGTTAGGGTTAGGGTGATGTTTAGGGTGAGGGTGAGGGTTAGGGTGAGGGTGAGTGTGAGTATTCAGTTGTGGGTTTGGGTTAGATTTAGGGTGAGGTTGAGGCTTAGTGTTAGTTTTAGGGTAAGGGTGAGGGTGAGGTTTAGGGATAGGGTTAGGGTTAGGTTTAGGATTAGGCTGAGGGTGACTATGAGCTTGAGGTTTAGGGTTATGGTGAGCATTAGGTTTGGGGTTAGGGTGAGGGTAAGTGTTGGGGTGAGTGTTAGGGTTTGGGTGAGGGTTAGCGTTAGGTTTAGGGTTAGGGTTAGGTTGGAGGTTAGGGTTGGGTTGAGGGTTAATGTTAGGGGTAGGGTTAGGTTGAGCGTGAGAGTGAGTGTTAGGTTTAGGATTAGGTTTAAGGTGAGCCTGAGGGTGAGGGTGAGGGTTAGGGTTAGGGTGAGGGTTAGGCTAAGGGTTAGGGTGAGGGTTAGGTTTAGGGTGATGTTTAGGTTGAGGGTTTGGGTTAGGGTTAGGGTGAGTGTGAGAGTGAGTGAGAAGGTTAGGATTAGTGTTAGGGTTAGGTTTAGGGTGAGGGTGAGTGTGAGGGTTATGGTTTGGGTTATTGTTAGGCTTAGGTATAAGCTGAGGGTGAGGGTGAGAGTGAGGGTTAGGGTTATGTTGAGTGTGAGCATTAGGGTTAGTTTTAGGGTGAGGGTGAGGTTTAGGGTTAGGGTGAGGGTTAAGGTTTGGGTTATGGTGAGGGAGAGATGGGGGTGAGGGTTAGGGTTAGGGTTAGGGTGAGGGTGACGATTAGCGTTTGGTGAGGGTTAGGGTTCTGGTGCGGATTAGGGTGAGGGTTAGGTTGAGTGTGATGTTTAGGGTGAGGGTGAGGGTTGGTTTGAGGTTTTGAGTTGGGTTTAGGGTGAGGTTGAGTGTGAGGGTGAGGCTTAGAGTTAGGGTTAGGGTGAGGGTGACTGTGAGGGTTAGGGTTAGGTTTAGGCTTTAGGCTGAGGGTGAGGTTGAGGGTGATGGTTAGGGTTAGTTTGATGGTTAGGGTTAGGGTTAGGGTGATGGTTAGGGATAGTGTGAGGGTTAGGGTTAGGGTGAGGTTTAGGGTTACTCTGAGGGTTCATGTTAGGTTTAGGCTTAGTGTTAGGTTGAGGGTAATGGTTAGGTTGAGGGTCAGGTTTAGGGTGAGGTTTAGGGTTAGTATGAGGGTTAGGGCTAATGTGAGGGTAAGGGTGATGGTTAGGTTTAGGGTGATGTTTAGGGTGAGGGTGAGGCTTAGGGTGAGGGTGAGGGTGAGGGTTCATTTGAAGGTTTGTGTTAGGGTTAGGGTGAGGTTGAGACTTAGTGTTAGGTTTATGGTGAGGGTGAGTGTGAGTTTTAGGGATAGGGTTAGGCTTAGTTTTAGTGTTAGGCTGAGGGTGACTGTGAGCTTGAGGGTTAGTATAATGGTGAGCATTAGGGTTGGGGTTAGGGTGAGGATAAGTGTTGGGGTGAGTGTTAGCGTTTAGGTGAGTGTTAGCTTTAGGTTTAGGGTTAGGGTTAGGTTGGAGGTTAGGTTAAGGTGAGGGTTAGCGTTGGAGGTAGGGTTAGGTTGAGCGTGAGGGTGAGGGTTTGGGTTAGGATTAGGTTAAAGGTGAGCCTGAGGGTGAGGGTGAGGGTTAGGGTTAGAGTGAGGGTTAGGCTAAGGGTTAGGGTGAGGGTTAGGTTTAGGGTGATGTTTAGGTTGAGGGTTAGGGTTAGGTTGAGAGAGAGGGTGAGTGAGAAGGTTAGGTTTAGGGTTAGGATTAGGTTTAGGTTGAGGGTGAGTGTGAGGGTTTTGGTTAGGGTTATTGTTAGGCTTAGGTTTAAGCTGAGGGTGAGGGCTGAGTGTGAGGGTTAGGGTTATGTTGAATGTGAGCATTAGGGTTAGGATTATGGTGAGGGTGTCTTTGAGGGTTAGGGTGAGGGTTAGGGTTTGGGTTAGGGTGAGGGTTAGATGAGGGTGAGGGTTAGGGTTAGGGTGAGGGTGAGGGTTAGCGTTAGGGTGAAGGTTAGGGATAGTGTGAGGGTTAGGGTTCAGGTGAGGTTTAGGGTTACTGTGAGGGTTCATGTTAGGTTTAGCCTTAGTGTTATGGTGAGGGTCAGGTTTAGGTTGAGGGTCAGGTTTAAGTTTAGGGTTAGGTTTAGTATTAGGGTTAGGGCTAGTGTGAGGGTGAGGGTGAGGGTTAGGGTGAGGGTGAGGGTTAGGGTGAGGGTGAGGGTGAGGGTTCAGTTGAGGGTTTGGGTTGTGGTTAGGGTTAGGTTTAGGGTGAGGTTGAGTGTGAGGTTTAGGGATAGGGTTAGGCTTAGGTTTAGGGTTAGGCTGAGGGTGACTATGAGTTTGAGTGTTAGGGTTATGGTGAGCATTAGGGTTGGGGTTAGGGTGAGGGTAAGTGTTGGGGTGAGTGTTAGGGTTTGGTTGAGGGTTAGCATTAGGTTTAGGGTTAGGGTTAGGTTGGAGGTTAGGGTTAGGGTAAGGGTTAGCGTTAGGTGTAGGGTTAGGTTGAGGGTGAGGGTTAGGGTTAGGATTAGGTTTAAGGTGAGTCTGAGGGTGAGGGTGAGGGTTAGTGTTAGGGTGAGGGTTAGGCTAAGGGTTAGGGTGAGGGTTATGTTTAGGGTGATGTTTAGGTTGAGGGTTAGGGTTCGGGTTAGGGAGAGTTTGAGGGTGAGTGAGAGGGTTTTATTAGTATTAGGGTTTGGTTTAGGGTGAGGGTGAGTGTGATGGTTAGGGTTCGGGTTATTGATATGATTAGGTTTAAGCTGAGGGTTAGGGTGAGTGTGTGGGTTAGGGTTCTGTTGAGTGTGACCATTAGGGTTAGGTTTAGGATGAGGGGGTGGTTGAGGTTTAGGGTGAGGGTTAGGGTTTGTGTTAGGTGAGGGTTAGATGAGGGTGAGGGTTAGGGTTAGGGTGAGGGTTAGGGTTAGGTTGAGGGTGAGGATTAGCGTTAGGGTGAGGGTTAGGGTTCTGGTGTGGATTAGGGTGAGGGTTAGGGTTAGGGAGATGTTTAGGGTGAGGGTGAGGGTTGGTTTGAGGATTTGCATTTGGTTTAGTGTGAGGTTGAGCGTGACAGTGAGGCTTAGAGTTAGGGTTAGGGTGAGGGTGAGTGTAAGGGTTAGGGTTGGGGTTAGGATTTAGGCTGAGTGTTAGGCTGAGGGTGAGGGTGAGGGTGATGGTTAGGATTAGGGTGAGGGTTAGGGTTAGGGTTAATTTGAGGCTTAGGTATAGTGTGAGGGTTAGGGATAGGGTAAGGTTTAGGATTACTGTGAGGGTTCATGTTAGGTTTATGCTTAGTGTTAGGGTGAGGGTAAGTGTTAGGTTGAGGGTCTGGTTTAGGGAAAGGTTTAGGATTAGTATGAGGGTTAGGGATAATGTGAGGGTAAGGGTGAGCGTTAGGGTAAGGGAGATGTTTAGGGTGAGGGTGAGGGTTAGGGTGAGGGTGAGAGTGAGGGTTCAGTTGAGGGTTTGGGTTAGGGTTAGGGTGAGGTTGAGACTTAGGGTTAGGTTTAGGGGGGTGAGGGTGAGTGTGAGGTTTAGGGATAGGGTTAGGCTTAGGTTTAGGGTTAGGCTGAGGGTGACTGTGAGCGTGAGGGTTAGGGTTAGGGTGAGGTTTATGTTTAGGGTGAGTGTTAGCATTAGGGTAAGGGTTATCATTAGGTTGGAGGTTAGGATTAGGGGAGGGTTATCGTTAGGGGCAGGGTTAGGTTGATGGTTAGGGTGAAGGCTAGGGTTAGAATTAAGTTTAGGTTGAGCCTGTTGGTGAGGGTGAGGGTGAGGGTTAAGGTTATGGTGAGGGTTAGGCTAAGGGTTAGGGTGAGGGTTAGGTTTAGGGTGTTGTTTTGGTTGAGGGTTTGGGTTAGGGTTAGGGTGAGTGTGAGGGTGAGTAAGAGGGTTAGGATTAGTGTTAGGGTTAGGTTTAGGTTGAGGGTGAGTGTGAGGCTTAGGGTTCGGGTTACAGTTAGGCTTAGGTTTAAGCTGAGGGTGAGGGTGAGTGTGAGGGTTAGTGTTATGTTGAGTGTGAGCATTAGGGTTAGGTTTAGGGTGAGGGTGTGTTTGAGGGTTAGGGTGAGGTTTAGGGTTTGGTTTAGGGTGAGGGTTAGATGAGGGTGAGAGTTAGGATTACGGTGAGGTTTAGATGAGGTTGAGGGTTAGGTTGAGGGTGAGGATTAGCGTTAGGGTGAGGGTTAGGGTTTTGGTGCGGATTAGGGTGAGGGTTAATGTTAGGGTGATGTTTAGGGTGAGGGTGAGCGTTGGTTTGAGGGTTTGCGTTAGGTTTAGGGTGAGGTTGAGGGTGAGGGTGAGGCTTAGATTTAGGGTTAGGGTGAGGTTGTCTGTGAGGGTTAGGGTTAGGGTTAGGCTTTAGGGTGAGTGTTAGGCTGAGGGTGAGGGTGAGGGTTAGGGTTAGGGTTAGGGTTAATGAAAGGCTGATATTTAGGGTGAGGGTTAGTGTGAGAGTTAGTGTTAAGGTTAGGCTTAGTGGTAGAGTTAGTGTAATTGTTAGGTTGAGGGTTAGGGTTAGGAATAGGGTGAGGGTTGTGATGAGGGTTAGGGTGAGGTAAGTTTTAGGGTGAGGGTGAATGTTCAGTTGAGGTTTAGGGTTAGGTTGAGGGTGAGGGTGTTTGTGATGGTTCAGTTGAGGGTTTGGGTTAGAGTTAGGGTGAGGTTTAGGGTGAGGGTGAGACTTAGGGTTAGATTTAGGGTGATGGTGAGTGTGAGGTTTAGGGATAGGGTTAGGCTTAGGTTTAGGGTTAGGCTGAGGGTGACTGTGAGCGTGAGGGTTAGGGTTAGGGTGAGGGTTAGGTTTAGGGTGAGGGTTAGCGTTAGGGTTAGGGTTAGCGTTAGGTTGGAGGTTAGGTTTACGGTGAGGGTTAGCGTTAGGGGTATGGTAAGTTTGAGCGTGAGGTTGAGGGCTAGGGTTAGGATTAGGTTTAGGTTGAGCCTGTCGGTGAGGGTGAGGGTGAAGGTTAATGTTTTGGTGAGGGTTAGGTTAAGGGTTAGGTTGAGGTTTAGGTTTAGAGTGATGTTTAGGTTGAGAGTTGGGGTTAGGGTTAGGGTGAGTGTGAGGGTGAGTGAGAGGGTTAGGATTAGGGTTAGGGTTAAGTTTAGGGTGAGGGTGAGTGTGAGTGTTAGGGTTCAGGTTATTGTTAGGCTTAAATTTTAAGCGGAGGGTGAGAAAGTGAGTGTGAGGGTTAGTGTTATGTTGAGTGTGAGCATTAGGGTTAGGTTTAGGGTGAGGGTGAGGTTGAGGGTTAGGGTGAGTGTTAGGGTTTGGGTTAGGGTGAGGGTTAGATGAGGGTGAGGTTTAGGGTTAGGGTGAGGGTTAGGGTTAGGGTGAGGATGAGGATTAGCGTTAGGGTGAGGGTTAGGTTTTTGGTGCGGAGTAGGGTGAGGGTTAATGTTAGGGTGATGTTTAGGGTGAGGGTGAGGGTTGGTTTGAGGGTTTGCGTCAGGTTTAGGTTGAGGTTGAGGGTGAGGGTGAGGCTTAGATTTAGGTTTAAGTTGAGGGTGACTCTGAGGGTTAGGGTTAGGGTTAGGCTTTAGGCTGATTGTTAGGCTGAGGGTGAGGGTTCGGGTGATGGTTAGGGTTAGGGTGAGGGTTAGGTTTAGGGTTAGGGTGATGATTAGGGATAGTGTGAGGGTTAGGGTTAGGGTGAGGTTTAGGGTTACTGTGAGGGTTCATGTTAGGTTTAGGCTGAGTGTTAGGGTGAGGGTAAGTGTTAGGATGAGGGTGAGGTTTATGTTGAGATTTAGGGTTAGTATGAGGGTTAGGGCTAAGTTGAGGGTAAGGGTGAGGGTTAGGGTTAGGGTGGTGTTTAGGGTGAGGTTGAGGGTTAGGGTGAGGGTGAGGGTTCAGTTGAGGGTTTGGGTTAGGGTTAGGGTGAGGTTGAGACTTAGGGTTAAGTTTAGGGTGAGGGTGAGTGTCAGGTTTAGGCATAGTGTTAGGCTTAGTTTTAGGGTTAGGCTGAGGGTGACTGTGAGCTTGAGGGTTAGTATTATGGTGAGCATTAGTGTTGGGGTTAGGGTGAGGGTAAGTGTTGGGGTGAGTGTTAAGGTTTGGGTGAGGGTTAGCGTTAGGTTTAGGGATAGGGTTAGGTTGGAGTTTACGTTAGGGTGAGGGTTAGCATTAGACATAGGTTTAGGTTGAGCGTGAGAGTGAGGGTTAGGGTTAGGATTAGGTTTAAGGTGAGCCTGAGGGTGAGGGTGAGGGTGAGGGTTAGGGTTAGGGTGAGGGTTAGGCTAAGGGTTAGGGGGAGGGTTAGGTTTAGGGTGATGTTTAGGTTGAGGGTTAGGGTTAGGTTGAGGGTGAGGGTGAGTGAGAGAGTTAGGTTTATGGTTAGGATTAGGTTTAGGGTGAGGGTTAATGTGAGGGTTAGGGTTAGGTTTATTGTTAGGCTTAGGTTTAAGCTGAGGGTGAGGGTGAATGTGAGGGTTAGGGTTATGTTGAGTGTGAGCATTAGGGTTAGTTTTAGGTTGAGGGTGTGTTTGAGGGTTAGGGTTTGGGTTAGGGTGAGGGTTAGATGAGGGTGAGGGTTAGGGTTAAGGTGAGGGTTCGGGTTAGGGTGAGGTTGAGGGTTATCGTTAGGGTTAGGGTTAGGGTTATGGTGCAGATGTGGGTGAGTGTTGTTACCCTGATATTTATGGTGAGGGTGAGGGTTGGTTTGAGGGTTTGCGTTAGTTTTAGGTTGAGGTTGGGTGTGAGGGTGAGGATAAGGGTTGGTTTTAGGGTGAGGGTGATTCTGAGGGTTAGTGTTTGGGTTAGGCTTTAGGCTGTTGGTTAGGCTGAGGTTGAGGGTGAGAGTTAGTGTTAGGGTTAGGGTTAATTATAGAGTGATATTTAGGGTGAGGGTTAGTGTGAGAGTTAGTGTTAGGATTAGGTTTAGTGTTAGAGTGAGTGTAAGGGTTAGGTTGAGGGTTAGGTTTAGGAATAGGGTGAGGGTGGGAATGTGGGTTAGGGTGAGGGTATGGTTTAGGGTGAGGGTTATGGTGAGTGTGAGGGTTAGGTTTAGGGTTAGGGTGAGGGTGAGGGTGAGGGTGAGCGTTCAGTTGAGGGTTTTTGTTAGGGTTAGGGTGAGGTTGAGGGTGAGGGTGAGACTCAGGGTTCGGTTTAGGGTGATGGTGTGAGGATTAGGGATAGGGTTAGGCTTAGGTTTAGGGTTAGGCTGAAGGTGACTGTGAGCGTGAGGGTTAGGGTTAGGGTGTGGGTTACGTTTAGGGTGAGGGTTAGCGATAGGGTTAGGGTTAGGTTTAGGTTGGAGGTTATGTTTAGGGTGAGGGTTAGCGTTAGGGGTAGGGATAGGTTGAGGGGGAGGGGGAGGGTAGGGTTAGGATTAGGTTTAGGTTGATCCTGTGGGTGAGGGTGAGGGTGAGGTTTAGGGTTAGGGTGAGGGTTAGGCTAAGGTTTAGGGTGAGGGTTAGGTTTAAGGTGATGTTTAGGTTGAGAGTTTGGGTTAGGGTTAGGGTGAGTGTGACGGTGAGTGAGAGGGTTAGGATTAGGGTTAGGGTTAGGTTTAGAGTGAGGGTGAGTGTGAGGGTTAGGGTTCATGTTATTGTTAGGCTTAGGTTTAAGCTGAGGGTGAGGGTGAGTGTGAGGTTTAGGGTTATGTTGAGTGTGAGCATTAGGGTTAGGTTTAGGGTGAGGGTGAGGTTGAGGGTTAGGGTGAGGGTTAGGGTTTGGGTAGGTTGAGGGTTAGATGAGGGTGAGGGTTAGGGTTAGGGTGAGGGTTAGGCTTAGGGTGAGTGTGACGGTTAGCGTTACGGTGAGGGTTAGGTTTATGGTGCGGATTAGGGTGAGTGTTAGGGTTACGGTGATGTTTATGGTGAGGGTGAGGGTTGGTTTGAAGGTTTGCGTTAGGTTTAGGGTGAGGTTGGGGGTGAGGGTGAGGCTTAGAGTTAGGGTTAGGTTGAGGGTGACTCTGAGGGTTAGGGTTAGGGTTAGGCTTTAGGCTGAGGGTTAGGCTGAGGGTGAAGTTGAGGGATAGGGTTAGGGTTAGTGTTAATGATAGGGTGATATTTAGGGTGAGGGTTAGTGTGAGAGTTAGTGTTAGGGTTAGGCTTAGTGTTAGAGTGAGTGTAAGTGTTAGGTTGAGGGTTAGGTTTAGGGATAGGGTGAGGGTTGGGTCAGGGTTAGGGTGAGGGTAAGGTTTAATTTGAGGGTTATGGTGAGTGTGAGGGTTAGGGTGAGTGTTAGGGTGAGGGTGAGGGTTCAGTTGAGGGTTTGGGTTAGGGTTAGGGTGAGGTTGAGGGTGAGGGTGAGACTTAGGGTTAGGTTTAGGGTGACTGTGAGTGTGAGGATTAGGGATAGGGTTAGGCTTAGGTTTAGGGTTAGGCTGAGGGTGACTGTGAGGGTGAGGGTTAGGGTTAGGATGAGGGTCAGGTTTAGGGTGAGGGTTAGAGATTGGGTTAGGGTTAGGTTTAGGTTGGAGATTAGGTTTAGGGTGAGGCTTAGCATTAGGGGTAGGGTTAGGTTGAGGGTGAGTGTGAGGGCTAGGGTTAGGATTAGGTTTCAGGTGAGGGTTATGGTCAGAGTGAGGGTTAGGGTTAGGTTTAGATTTACGGTGAGAGTAAGGGTTAGCGTGAAGTTTAGGGTGAGTGTGAGGGTTAGAGTTCACATTAGGATTAGGGTGACGTTTAGGGTGAGGGTGAGGGTGAGGTTTAGGGTTAGGTTGAGGTGAGGGTGAGGGTGATTGTGAGGTTTATGGTTAGGGTGAGAGATAGGTTTAGCGTGAGGGTTAGGGTTAGGGTTAGGGTTATTGTGAGGGTGAGCATGAGGGTGACAGTGAGGCTTAGGTTGTGGGTGAGGGTGAGTGTGAGGGTTAGGGTTAGGGTTAGTGTGAGGGTGAAGTTGAGGGTTAGTGTTAGGAGTAGCGTTAGGTTTAAAGTTAGGCTGAGGGTGAGCATGAGTGTGAGGGTGACGGTTAGTGTTAGGGTTAGGCTGAGGGTTGGGTTTAGTGTGAGTGTTAGGGTGAGGGTAAGGCTAAAGTTTAGCGAGAGGGTGAGGGTTAGGTTTAGGGTTAGGGTGAGGGTTAGGGTGAGGTTTAGGGTTAGGTTGAGGGTTAGTGTGAGGGTGAGGGTTAGGGTTAGCATTAGGGCTAGTGTGAGGGTTAGGGTGAGTGTTAGGGTTAGGTTAGGGTGAGGGTTAAGGTTAGGGTGAGGGTTAGGCTGAGGGTTAGGGTTGGGTTAGGGTGAGGGTTAGATGAGTGTGAGGGTTAGGGTTAGGTTGATGGTTAGGGTTAGGATGAGGGTTATGGTTAGGATTAGTGTTAGCATTAGGGTTATTGTGAGGGTTAGGGTGAGTGTCAGGGTTAGGTTAGTGTGAGACTTAGGGTTAAGGTGAGGGTTAGGGTGAGGGTTATGTTTGGGTTAGGGTGAGGGTTAGATGAGGGTGAGGGTTAGGGTTAGGTTGAGGTTTAGGTTTAGGGTGAGGTTTATGGTTAGGATTAGGGTTAGGGTGAGGGCTATGGTGAGGGTGAGAGTTAGGGTGTAGGCTAGGGTGAGGGTGAGGGTTAGGGTTAGGGTGAGGGTTAGGGTGAGGTTAAGGTTAAAGGTTAGAGTGAGGGTGAGTGTTAGGGTTAGGGTTAGGGTGAGGTTTAGGGTTAGAGTTATGGTTAGGGTTAGGGTGAGGGTGAGCGTGAGTGTGACAGTGAGGCTTAGGGTCAGGGTGAGGGTGAGGGTGAGTGTGAGGCTTAGACTTAGGGTTGGTTTAGGATTAGGGTTAGTGTGAGGGTGAAGGTGAAGGTTAGTGTTAGGAATAGGGTTAGGTTTACAGTTAGGCTGAGGGTGAGGGTGACGGTTAGAGTTAGGGTTAGGTTGATGGTTAGGGTTTGTGTGAGGGTTAGGGTGAGCGTAATGTTAAAGGGTAGGGTGAAGGTGAGGGTTAGGCTTAGGGTTAGGGTGAGGGTTACGGTGAGGTTTAGGGTTAGGGTTACAGTTAGGTTTAGGTTGAGGGTGAGGGTTAGGTTGAGGGTAAGGGTGAGGTTAGGGTGAGGGTTAGGGTTAGGGTGAGGTTTAGGGTGAGTCTGAGTGTGAGTGATAGAGTGAGGGTTAGGGTTCGGGAAAGTATGAGGTTTAGGGTTTGGTTGAGTGTTAGGTTTGGGTGAGTGTTAGGGTGACGGTGAGGGTGAGGGTTCAGGTTGGGTTAAGGGTTAGAGTGAGGGGTAGGGTGAAGGGTAGGTTTAGTATTAGGGTTAGGGTGAGGGTTAGGGTTAGTGTAAGAGTTAGGGTTAGGGTGAGGTTTAGGGTTACTTTGAGGGTTTAGGCTTAGTGTTAGGGTTAGGGTTACGGTTAGGTTGAGGGTTAGGTTTAGGGTGAGGTTTAGGGTTAGTATGAGGGTGAGTGTAAGGGTGAGGGTTAGGGTTAGGGTGATGTTTAGGGTGAGGGTGAGGGTTAGGGTTAGGGTGAGTGTGAGGGTTAAGTTGAGTGTTTGGGTTAACGTTAGGGTGAGGTTGAGGGTGAGGGTGAGTCGTAGGTTTAGGTTTAGTGTGAGGGTGTGTTTGAGGGTTTGGTATGGGGTTAGGCTTAAGTTTAGGGTTAGGCTGAGGGTGACTGTGAGCGTGAGGGTTAGGGTTAGGGTGAGGTTTAGGGTTAGGGTGAAGGTAAGTGCTGGGGTGAGTGTTAGGGTTAGGGTGAGGGTTAGCGTTAGGGTTAGGGTGAGGGTTAGCGTTAGGTTGGAGTTTGGGGTTAGGGTGAGTGTTAGTGTTAGTGTTAGGGATAGGATTAGGTTGGAGTTTAGGGTTAGGATGTGTGTTAGCGTAAGGGGCAGGGTTAGGTTGAGGGTTAGGGTGAGTGTTAGGGTTAGGTTGAGGGTTAGGTTGAGGGTGAGGTTGAGGGTGAGGGTTCGGTTAAGGGTTTCGGTTAGGGTTAGAGTGAGGTTGAGGGTGAGTGAGAGGGTTAAGTTTATGGTTAGGATTAGGTTTAGGGTGAGGGTGAGTGTGAGGGTTAGGGTTAGGGTTATTTTTAGGCTTAGGTTTAAGCTGAGGGTGAGTGTGAGTGTGACCTTTATGGTTATGTTGAGTGTGATAATTAGGGTTAGGTTTAGGGTGAGGGTGAGGTTGAGGGTTAGGGTGAGGTTTAGGATGAGGGGTAGTGTGAGAGTTAGGTTTAGTGTTAGTGTTAGGGTTAGGGTTGGGGTTAGGGATAGGCTTAGTGTTAGGCAGAGGGTGAAGGTGAGAGTGAGGGTTAGGGTTTGGGTGAGGATGCGCTTTAGGTTTAGAGTTAGCATTAGGGTGAGGGTTAGTGTTAGGGTTAGGGTTAGTGTTACAATTAGGTTTAGGTTGAGAGTGAGTGTGAGGGTTAGGGTTAGGATTAGACTTAGGTTGAGGGTGAAAGTGAGGGTAAGGGTGAGGGTTAGGCTTAGGCTTAGGGATAGAGTAAGGTCTAAGATGAGGGTGAGGGTTAGTGTTAGGGTTGGGGTGAGGGTTAGGGTGAGTGTGAGGTTTACGGTGAGTCTTAGTCTTAGGCTTAGGCTTAGGCCGAGCATGAGTGTGAGGGAGAGGGTTAGGGTTAGGATGAGGGTTAGGGTTTTAGGGTTAGGGTGAGGGTGAGGATGAGGTTTAGGGTTAGGATTAGGGTTAAGTGAGGGCTAGAGTGAGGGTGAGGGTTCGGGTTAGCGTTAGGGTGAGGTTTAGGTTTAGGGTTAAGTTGAGGGTGAGGGTTAGGGTTAGGGTGAGGGTTAGGGTTAGGGTTAGGGTGAGGGTGAGGTTTAGGATTAAGTTTAGGGTTAGGGTTAGGTTTAGGATAAGGGTTACAGTGAGGTTGAGTGTGTGGATTAGGGTTAGGCTTAGGATTAGGCTGAGGGTGATAATGGGGATGAGAATTCGCTTATGAGTGATGGTTAGGGTTATGGTTAGGTTGAGGGATAGGATGAGGGTTAGGGTTAGGATTAGGGTTAGGGTGAGGGCTAGGATGAGGGTGATGTTTAGGGTTAGGGTTAGGCTTAGGCTTAGGGATAGGCTGAGGCTGAAGGTGAGGGTGAGTGTTAGGATGAGGATTACGGTTAGGGTGAGGGTTAGGGTAAGGGTGACAGTAAGGGTAAAGGTGAGGAATAGTCTGAGGGTGAGTGTTATGGTAATGGTGAAGGTTCAGGGTTAGGGTGAGGGTTAGGGTAAGGGTTAGGGTGAGGGTTAGGTTTAGCGTTAGTGTTACCGTTAGGGTGAGGGTTAGTGTGATGGTTTGGGTTAGGGTTAGGGTTACGATTAGGGTTAGGGTGAGGGTGAGTGTGAGGGTTAGGGTTAGTCTTAGGCTTATGCTTAAGCTTAGGCCCAGCTTGAGGTTGAGGGTGGGGGTTACGGTTAGGGTGAGTGTTAGGGTTAGGGTAATGGTTAGGGTTAGGGCAAGGTTGAGGGTTAGGGTTAGGGTTAGGGTGAGTTTTAAGTTTAGGGTGATGCTTAGGGTTAGTGTGAGGGTTAGTGTTCGGGTTAAGGTGAGTTTTAGTGTGAAGGTAAGTGTTAGGGTGAGGTTTAGGGTTAGGGTGAGGTTTAGGGTTAGATTTAGTGTAGGGTGAGGGTTAGGGTAATGGTTAGTGTTAGGGTTAGGGTTAGGTTTGGATTAGGGTTAAGGTGAGGGTGAGTGTCAGGGCTAGGGTTAGGGTTAGGGTTAGGATTAGAGTTATGGTGAGGGTGAGGTGAGGGTTAGGGTTAGGGTGAGGGTTGGGGTTAGGGTTAGAGTGAGGTTTAGGGTGAGGGTTAGGTTTAGGCTTAGGGTTAGGGTATGGACTTAGGTGAGGGTGAGGGTTACGTTCAGGGTTAGAGTGAGTGTTAGGGTGAGGGTCACGTTTAGGGTTAGTTTTAGGGTTAGGGTTGGGGTTAGGGATAGTCTTAGTGTTAGGCGGAGGGTGAGGGTGAGGGTGAGGGTTAGGGTTGGGGTTTGGGTGAGGTTTATGGTTAGTGTTAATGTTACGGTGAGGGTTAGTGTGAGGGTTAGGGTTAGGGTGACTGTTACTTTTAGGGTTAGGGTGAGGGTGAGTTTGAGGTTAAGGGTTAGTCTTCGTCTTAGGCTTAGGCTTAGTCCGAGCCTAAGGGAGAGGGTGAGGTTTAGGGTTAGGGTGAGGGTTAGGGTTAGGGTGAGGATTATGGACAGGGTGAGGGTTAGGGTCAGGGTTAGGGTTATTGTTAGGATTATCGTTAGGTTTAAAGTTACTGTGAGGTTGAGGGTTTGGGTTACGGTTAGGGTTAGAGTGAGGGTTAGGATGAGGGATAGGGTTAGGGTTAGGGTGAGGGTTAGGGTTAATGTGAGGGTTAGGGTTAGGGTGAGGTTTAGGGATACTGTGAGGGTTCATGTTAGGTTTAGGCTTAGTGTTAGGGTGAGTGTAAGGGTTAGGTTGAGTGTTAGGTTTAGGGTGAGGTTTAGGGTTAGTATGAGGGTTAGTGCTAGGGTGAGGGTAAGGGTGAGGGTTAGGATTAGGGTGATGTTTAGGGTGAGGGTGAGGGTTAGGGTGATTGTGATGGTGAGGGATAAGTTGAGGGTTTGGTTTAGGGTTAGGGTGAGGTTGAGGGTGAGGGTGAAACTTAAGGTTGGATTCAGGGTGACGGTAAGTGTGAGGATTAGGGATAGGGTTAGGCTTAGTTTTAGGGTTAGGCTGAGGGTGACTGTGAGCATGAGGGTTAGGGTTAGGGTTAGGTTGGGGGTTAGGTTTAGGGTGAGGTTTAGGGTTAGGTTGGAGGTTAGGTTTAGAGTGAGGGTTATCATTAGGGGTAGGGTTAGGTTGAGGGTGAGAGTGAGTGTTAGGTTTAGGAATAGGTTTAGTGTGAGCTTGTTGGTGAGGGTGAGGGTGAGGGTTAGGGTTAGGGTGAGGGTTAAGCTAAGGTTTAGGTTTAGGGTGATGTTTAGGTTGAGGGTTTGGGTTAGGGTTAGGGTGAGTCTGAGGGTGAGAGAGAGGGTTAGGATTAGGGTTAGGGTTAGGTTTAGGGTGTGGGTGAGTGTGAGGGTTAGGGTTATGGTTAATGTTTAGCTTAGGTTTAAGCTGAGGGTGAGGGTGAGTGTGAGGTTTAGGGCTATGTTGAATGTGAGCATTACTGTTAGTTTTAGGGTGAGGTTGAGGTTGAGGGTTAGGGAGAGGTTTAGGGTTTGGTTTAGGGTGAGGGTTAGATGACGGTGAGGTTTAGGATTAGGGTGAGGGTTAGGGTTAGGGTGAGGGTGAGGTTTAGCGTTAGGGTGAGGGTTAGGGATTTGGTGCCGATTAGGTTGAGTGTTAGGGTTACGGTGATGTTTATGTTGAGGATGAGGGTTGGTTTGATGGTTTGCGTTAGGTTTAGGGTGAGATTGAGAGTGAGGGTGACGCTTAGGTTTATGGTTAGGGTGAGGGTGATTGTGAGGGTTAGGGTTAGGCTTTAGGCTGAGGGTTAGGCTGAGGGTGAGGGTGAGGGTGATGATTAGGTTTAGGGTGAGGGTTAGGGTTAGGGTTAGGGTGAGGGTTAGTCATAGTGTGAGGGTTAAGTTTAGTGTGAGGTTTAGGGTTACTGTAAGTGCTCATGTTAGGTTTAGCCTTAGTGTTAGGGTGAGGGTAAGGGTTAGGTTGAGGGTTAGGTTAGGGTGAGGTTTAGGGTTAGTATGAGGGTTAGGGCTAGGGTGAGGGTAATGGTGAGGGTTAGGGTTAGGGTGAGGGTGAGGGTTAGGGTGAGGGAGAAGGTGAGGGTGAGGGTTCAGTTGAATATTTGGGTTAGGTTTAGGGTGAGGTTGAGACTTAGGTTTAGGTTTAGGGTGAGGGTGAGGGTTAGGGTTAGGGTTAGTGTTATCGTTAGGGTTAGGGTTAGAATAACGGTGAGGGTGAGGATTAAGGTTAGGGTTAGGGTGAGTTTTAGGCTTAATGTTATTGATTGTGTTAGGGTTAGGTTTAGGGTGAGAGTTAGGAGGAGGGTTGGGGTTAGGGTTAGGGTTAGGATTAGGGTTAGGTTGAGGGTGATTGTGAGGTTTAGGGATAGGGTTAGGCTTTGGTTTAGGGTTAGGCTGAGGGTGACTGTGAGCTTGAGGGTTAGGGTTATGGTGAGCATTAGGTTTGGGGTTAGGGTGAGGGTAACGGTTAGGGTGAGTGTTAGGGTTTGGGTGAGGGTTAGCGTTAGGTTTAGGGTTAGGGTTAGGTTGGAGGTTAGTGTTAGGGTGAGGGTTAGCGTTAGGGGTAGGTTTAAGTTGAGGGTGAGGATGAAGGTTAGAGTTAGGATTAGGTTTAAGGTGAGCCTGAGGATGAGGGTGAGGGTGAGTGTTAGGGTTAGGGTGAGGGTTAGGCTAAGGTTTAGGGTGAGGGTTAGGTTTAGGGTGATGTTTAGGTTGAGCGTGAGGGTTAGGGTTAGGGTGAGGGTGAAGTTTCAGTTGAGGGTTTGTGTTAGGGTTAGGTTGAGTGTGAGGGTGTGTGAGTGGGTTAGGTTTAGGGTTAGGATTCGGTTTAGGGTGAGGTTGAGTGTGAGTGTTAGGGTTAGGTTTATTGTTAGGCTTAGGTTTAAGCTGATGGTGAGGGTGTGTGTGAGGTTTAGGGTTATGTTGAGTGTGAGAATTAGGTTTAGGATTAGGGTGAGGGTGTGGTTGAGGGTTAGGGTGAGGGTTAGGGTTTGGGTTAGGGTGAGGGTTAGATGAGGGTGAGGGTTAGGGTTAGGGTCAGGGTTAGGGTTAGGGTGAGGGTTCGGGTTATGGTGCGGATTAGGGTGAGTGTTAGGGTTACGGAGATGTTTATGTTGAGGGTGAGGGTTGGTTTGAGGATTTGTGTTAGGTTTAGGGTGAGGTTGAGCGTGTGGGTGACGCTTAGCGTTTAGCTTAGGGTGAGGGTGACTCTAAGGGTTAGGGTTAGGCTTAGGCTTTAGGCTGAGGGTTAGGCTGAGGGTGAGCGTGAGGGTTAGGGTCAGGGTGAGGGTTAGGTTTAGGGTTAATGATAGGGTGATATTTAGGGTGAGGGTTGGTGTGAGAGTTAGTGTTAGGGTTAGGTTTATTGTTAGAGTGAGTGTAAGGGTTAGGTTGAGGGTTAGGGTTAGTGATAGTGTGATGGTTGGGATGAGGGTTAGGGTGAGGGTAAGGTTAAGGGTGAGGGTTATGGTGGG
Source organism: Dipodomys merriami (assembly GCF_024711535.1). NCBI lineage: Eukaryota > Metazoa > Chordata > Mammalia > Rodentia > Heteromyidae > Dipodomys > Dipodomys merriami. The sequence continues at coordinate 13,634 of NW_027202908.1, read as the reverse complement.
TGTGAGGGTTAGGGTTAGGGTTAGGGTTAGGGTGAGGGTGAGGTTTAGGGTCCTGGTAAGGGCTAGGGTTAGGGTTAGGATGAGGGTTAGGGAGAGGGTTAGGATGAATGTTAGGGTGAGGGTGAGGGTTAGGGTTCAGGCTAGTGTTAGGGTGAGGGTTAGGGTTAGGGTTAGTTTTAGGTTGAGGGTGATGTTTAGGGCTATGGTAAGGGCTAGGGTTAGGGTTAGGATGAGGGTTAGGGAGAGGGTTAGGATGAGGGTTAGGTTGAGGGTTTGGTTTAGGGTTCGGGTTAGGGCTAGGGTGAGGGTGGGGGTGAGGATGAGAGTGAAGTTTAGGTTTAGAGTTAGGATGAGGGTGAAGTTTAGGGTTAGGATTAGGTTTAGGGTTAGTTTTAGGCTGAGGATGAGGCTGAGGGTGTGGGTGAGAATTAGGGTTAGGTTGAGAGTTAGGGTTAGGGTTAGGGTGAGGGTTTGGGATAGGGTTAAGTTTAGGATGAGAGTTAGTTTGAGGGGTATGGTTACGGTTAAGATGAGCGTTAGGGTTATGGTTATGGTTATGGTTAGGGTTAGGGTTAGGGTTAGGGTTAGTGATAGCTTTATGGTGAGAGTAAGGGTTAGCGTGAGGTTTAGGGTGAGTGTGAGAGTTAGAGTTAGCATCAGGTTTAGGGTGAGGTTTAGGGTGAGGTTTGGGTTAGGGTGAGGTGAGGGTGAGGGTGATTGTGAGGTTTATGGTTAGGGTGAGAGATAGGTTTAGCGTGAGGGTTAGGGTTAGGGTTACGGTGAGGGTGAGCCTGAGGGCTTAGGGTGTGGGGGAGGGTGAGTGTGAGGGTTAGGGTTAGGGTTAGGGTTAGTGTGAGGGTGAAGTTGAGGGTTAGTTTTAGGAGTAGCGTTAGGTTTAAAGTTAGGCTGAAGGTGAATGTGAGGGTGAGGGTGACGGTTAGGGTTAGGGTTAGGTATAGGCTGAGGGTTAGGGTTAGTGTGAGGGTTATTGTGAGGTTCAGGGTTAAGGTTAAGGTTAGGGTTACAGTGAGGGTTAGGGTTAGGGTTAGGGTTATTTTTAGTGTTAGGTTAGTGTTAAGTTTGCGGTGAGGGTGAGGCTGAGGGTGAAGTTTATGGTTAGGTTTAGGGTTAGGGTTTTTGTTAGGGTTAAGGTTAGTGTGAGGTTTATGGTGAGGGTTAGGGTTAGGGTTAGGATTAGAGTTATGGTGAGGGTGAGAGTGAGGGTTAGTGTTAGGGTGAGGGTTGGGTTTAGGGTTAGAGTGAGGCTAAGGGTGACGGTTAGGATTAGGCTTAGGGTTAGGGTATGGGCTAGGGTGAGGGTGAGGGTTAGGTTTAGGGTTAGTGTTAGGTTTAGGGTTGGGGTTAGGGATAGGCTTAGTATTAGGCGGAGGGTGAGGGTGAGGGTGAGGGTTATGGTTAGGGTGCGGGTGAGGTTTACAGTTAGTTTTAGCATAGGGTAAGGTTTAGTGTAAGGGTTAGGGTTAGGGTGAGTGTTACTGTTAGGGTTAGGGTGAGGGTGAGTGTGAGGGTAAGGGTTAGTCTTAGGCTTAGGCTTAGGTTTAGGCTGAGCCTAAGGGAGAGGGTGAGGGTTAGGATTAGAGTGAGGGTTATGGACAAGGTGAGGGTTAGCATTAGGGTTAGGGTTATTGGTAGGATTAGGTTTAGGTTGAAAGTTACTGTGAGGGTGAGTGTTAGGGTTAGGGATAGGGTGAGATTTAGGTTTAGGGATAGGGTTAGAGTTAGGGTTAGGGTAAGGGTCAGATTTGGGGTTAGAGTTAGGGTTAGTGTTAGGGTTAGGGTTAGGGTTAGGATGAGGTTTAGGGTGAGGGTTAAGCTTAGGGTTAGGGTTAGGCTTAGGCTTAGGCTTAGGCTTAGGCTTAGGCTTAGGCCTAGCATGAGGGTGAGTTTTAGGTTTAGGTTTAGTGTGAGGGTTAGGGTTAGGGTGAAATTGAGTGTGAGGTTTAGGGTTAGTCTTAGGCTTAGGCTTAGGCCGAGCATATGAGTGAGGGTGAGGGTTAGGGTTAGGGTCAGGGTTAGGGTGAGGTTTAGTGTGAGTGTTAGGTTTAAGGTTAGTGTTAGGGTTAAGGTTGGGGTTAGGGATAGTCTTAGTGTTAAGTGGAGGGTGAGGTAGAGGGTGAGAGTTAGGGTTATGGTTAGGGTTAGGCTTAGGGTGTTAGGATTTGTTTGAGGGTTAGGATGAGGTTCAGGGTTAGGATTAGGGTTAGGGTGAGGGCTAGTGTGAGGGTGAGGATTAGGGTTAGTATTAGGGTGAAGTTAGGGTTAGGGTTAGGGTTAGGGTTACATTGAGGATGAGTTTTAGGGTTAGGGTGAGGGTTAGGGTTAGGGTTAGGGTGATGGTGAGGGTTAGAATTAGGGATATGGTTAGGGTTATTGTTAGTGTTATGGTTAGGGTTAAGCTTATTTTGAGGGTGAGGCTGAGGGTGAGCGTTAGGGTTAGGGTTAGGGTGACGTTTAGTGTTAGGGTTAGGGTTAGGGTTAGGAGGAGGGTTTGGTTTAAGGTGAGGGTGAGGGTAAGGGTTAGGGTTAGGGTTAGTGTTATCGTTATGTTTAGGGTTAGAATAACAGTGAGGGTGAGGATTAGGGTTAGGGTTAGGATGAGGTTAAGGGTTAGTGTTAGTGTTAGGGTTAGGGTTAGGGTTAGCGTTAGGGTGAGAGGTAGGAGGAGGGTTAGGGTTAGGCTTAGGGTTAGGATTAGGGTTAGGGTGAAGTTGAGGGTGTCGTTTAGGGTTACGGTTGGGGTTAGGCTTAGGGTTAGGCTGAGGGTGAGGCTGAGGTTGAGGGTGAGGGTTAGGCTTAGTGTTAGAGTTAGGGTTAGGGTAAGGGTGAGGGTTAAGTTTAGGGTTAGGATTAGCGTTAGGGTGAGTGTGAGGTTTAGGGTTAGTGTTAGGGTTAGGCCTAGGTTTAGGCTGAGGGTGAGTGTTAGGTTGTGGGTTAGGATTAGGTTTAGGGTTAAGGTATGGGCTAGGGTGAGTGTGAGGGTTAGGGTCAGGGTTAGGGTGAGGGTTAGTGTGAGGGTTAGGTTTAGGGTTAGTGTTAGGGTTAGGGTTGGGATTAGGGATAGTCTTGTTGTTAGGCGGAGGGTGAGGTTGAGGGTGAGGGTTAGGGTAAGGGTTAGGGTGAGGATGAGGTTTAGGGTTAGATTTAACATTAGGGTGAGGTTTAGTGTTAGAGTTAGGGTTAGTGTTAGAGTTAGGGTTAGGGTGAGGGTGAGTGTGAGGGTTAGGGTTATGTTTAGACTTAGGGTGAGGGTGAGGGTTAGGCTTAGGCGTAGGGTTAGAGTATGTGCTAGGGTGAGGGTGAGGGTTAGTGTTAGGTTTAGGGTGAGGGTTAGGGTGAGTGTGAGGTTTACAGTTAGTCTTAGTCTTAGGCTTAGGCTTAGGCCGAGCATGAGTGTGAGGGAGAGGGTTAGGGTTAGGAAGAGGGTTAGGGTTTTAGGGTTAGGGTGAGGGTTAGGATGAGGTTTAGGGTTAGGATTATTGTTAGTTTGAGGGCTAGAGTGAGGGTGAGGATCAGGGTTAGCGTTAGTGTGAGTTTTAGTGTTAGGGTTAGGATTACGTTGAGGGTGAGGGTTAGGGTTAAGGTGAGGGTTAAGTTTAGGCATAGGGTGAGGGTGAGGGTTAGGATTAGGTTTAGGGTTAGGGTTATTTTTAGTTTTATGGTTAGAGTTAAGTTCACAGTGAGGGTGAGGCTGAGGGTGAGGGTTAAGATTAGGGTTAGGGTTAGGGTGTGGGTTAGGCTGAGGGTTAGGGTTAGGCTGAGGGTAAGTGTGGGGATGAGGATTAGCTTTTGAGTGATGGTTAGGGTTATGGTTAGGTTGAAGTTTGGGATTAGGATTAGGGTTAGGATTAGGGTTAGGGTGAGGGCTAGGATGAGGGTGAGGGTTAGGGTTAGGGTGAGTGTGAAGTTTCGGTTGAGTGTTTGGGTTAGGTTTAGGTTGAGGGTGAGAGTGAGTGAGAGGGTTAAGTTTAGGGTTAGGGTTAGGGTTAGGGTGAGTGTGACGGTGAGTGAGAGGGTTAGGATTAGGGTTAGGGTTAGGTTTAGGGTGAGGGTGAGTGTGAGGGTTAGGGTTCGTGTTATTGTTAGGCTTAGGTTTAAGCTGAGGGTGAGGGTGAGTGTGAGGTTTAGGGTTATGTTGAGTGTGAGCATTAGGGTTAAGTTTGGGGTGAGGTTGTGGTTGAGTGTTAGGGTGAAGGTTAGGGTGAGGGTTAGGGTGAGGGTTAGATGAGGGTGAGGGTTAGGGTTAGGATGAGTGTGAGGGTTAGCGTTAGGGTGAGGGTTAGGGATAGTGTGAGGGTTAGGGTTAGGCTGAGGTTTAGGGTTACTGTGAGGGTTCATGTTAGGTTTAGCCTTAGTGTTAGGGTGAGGGTAAGCGTTAGGTTGAGGGTTAGGTTAGGGTGAGGTTTAGGGTTAGTATGAGGGTTAGGGCTAGGGTGAAGGTAAGGGTGAGGGTTAGGGTTAGGGTGATGTTTAGGGTGAGGGTGAGGGTTAGGGTGAGGGTGAAGGTGAGGATTCAGTTGAGGGTTTGTGTTAGGGTTATGGTGATTTTGAGACTTAGGGTTAGGTTTAGGGTGAGGATGAGTTTTAGGGTTAGGGTTAGGGTTAGTGTTATCGTTAGGGTTAGACTTAGAATAAGGGTGAGGGTGAGGATTAGTTTAGGGTTAGGGTGAGTTTTAGGATAATGTTAGTGATAGTGTTAGGGTGAGAGTTGGGAGGAGCGTTAGGGTTAGGGATAGGTTTACGATTAGGGTTAGGTTGAGGGTGAATGTGAGGTTTAGGGATAGGGTTAGGCTTAGTTTTAGGGTTAGGCTGAGGTGATTGTGAGCTTGAGGGTTAGGGTTATGGTGAGAATTAGGTTTGGGGTCAGGGTGAGCGTAAGGGTTGGGGTGAGTGTTAGGGTTTGGGTGAGGGTTAGGGTTCGGGTTAAGGTTAGGGTTAGGTTGGAGGTTAGTGTTAGGGTGAGGGTTAGCGTTAGGGGTAGGGTTAGGTTGAGGGTGAGGGTGAGGGTTAGGGTTAGGATTAGGATTAAGGTGAGCCTGAGGATGAAGGTGAGTGTGAGGGTTAGGTTTAGGGTGAGGGTTAAGCTAAGGGTTAGGGTGAGTGTTAGGTTTAGGGTGATGTTTAGGTTGAGGGTGAGGGTTAGGGTTAGGGTGAGGGTGAAGGTTCGGTTGAGGGTTTGTGTTAGGTTTAGGTTGAGTGTGACGGTGAATGAGAGTGTTAGGTTTAGGGTTAGTATTAGGTTTAGGGTGAGGGTGAGTGTGAGGGTTAGGGTTAGGTTTATTGTTAGGCTTAGATTTAAGCTGAGGGTGATGGTGAGTGTGAGGTTTAGGGTTATGTTGAGTGTGAACATTAGGGTTAGGTTTAGGGTGAGGGTGTGGTTGACGGTTAGGGTGAGGGTTAGGGTTTGTTTTAGGGTGAGGGATAGATGAGGGTCAGGGTTAGGATTAGGGTGACGGTTAGGTTTAGGGTTAGGGTGAGGGTTAGCGTTAGGGTGAGGGTTCGGGTTATGGTGCGGATTAGGGTGAGTGTTAGAGTAACGGTGATATTTATGGTGAGGGTGAGGGTTTGTTTGAGGGTTTGCTTTAGGTTTAGGGTGAGGTTGAGGGTGAGGGTGAGGCTTAGGGTTAGGGTGAGGGTGAGGGTGACTCTTAGAGTTAGTGTTAGGGTTAGGCTTTAGGCTGAGTTTTAGGCTGAGGGTGAGGGTGAGGGTTACGGTTAGGGTGAGTGTTAGGATTAGGGTTAATGATAGGGTGATATTTAGGGTGAGGGTTAGTGTGAGAGTTAGTGTTAGGGTTAGGCTTAGTGTTAGAGTGAGTGTAAGGGTTAGGTTGAGGGTTAGATTTAGGGATATGTTGAGGGTTGGGTGAGGGTTAGGGTGAGGGTAAGGTTTAGGGTGAGGGTTATGGTGAGTGTGAGATCTAGAGTTAGGGTTAGGGTTTGGGTGAAGGTGAGATTTAGGGTTATGATAAGGGTTAGGGTTAGGGTAAGGATGAGGGTTTGGGAGAGGGTTAGGAAGAGGGTTAGGGTGAGGGTTCGTGTTAGGGTTCGGGTTAGGGTTTGGGTGAGGTTTGAAGTTTAGGTTGAGAGTGAAGTTTAGGGTTACAGTTAGGATGAGGGTGAGGATTAGTTTAAGATTAGGGTTAGGGTTAAGTTTAGTCTGAAGATGAGTCTGAGAGTGTGGGTGAGGATTACGGTTAGGTTGAGTGCTATGGTTACGGTTAGGGTGAGGGTTAGTGTTAGGGTTAAGTTTAGGATGAGAGTTAGTTTGAGGGGTAAGGTTATGGTTAGGATGAGCGTTAGGGTTAACGTTAGGGTTGGGGATAACATTAGGGTTAGGGTGAGGTTTAGGATGAGGGTTAGGGTTAGGTTTAAGGTTAGGGTCAGGGTTCGGGTGAAGGTTATGGTTAAGGTTAGGGTTAGGGTGAGAGTTAGGGTCAGGGTGAGGGTTAGGGTTAGGGTTAGATTTATGGTGAGAGTTAGGGTTAACGTGAGGTTTAGGATGAGTGTGAGGGTTACAGTTAGCATTAGGGTTAGGGTGAGGTTTAGGGTGAGGGTTAGGATTATGTTTAGGTTTTGGGTGAGGTGAGGGTGAGGGTGATTGTGAGGTTTATGGTTAGGGTGAGAGATAGGTTTAGTGTGAGGGTGAGGGTTAGTTTTAGGGTGAGGGTGAGCGTGATGGTGACAGTGAGGCTTAGGGTGTTGGTGAGGGTGAGTGTGAGGGTTAGGGTTAGGGTTTGGGTTAGTGTTAGGGTGAGGGTGAAGTTGAGGGTTAGTTTTAGGAGTAGCGTTAGGTTTCAATTTAGACTGAGGTTGAGCGTGAGGGTGAGGGTGACGGTTAGGGTTAGGGTTAGGTTGAGGGTTAGGGTTATTGTGAGGGTTATGGTGAGGGTAAGGCTAAAGGTTAAGGTTAGGGTTACAGTGAGGGTTAGGGTTAGGGTTAGGGTTATTGTTAGTGTTAGGTTAGTGTTAATTTTGCGGTGAGGGTGAGGCTGAGGGTGAGGTTTATGGTTAGGTTTAGGGTTAGGGTTAGGGTTAGGGTTAGGATTAGGCTTATGGTTAAGTTATGGGCTAGGGTGAGGGTGAGGGTTAGGGTGAGAGTTAGGTTTCGGGTTAGTTTTAAGTTTAGGGTTGGGGTTAGGGATAGGCTTAGTGTTAGGCGGAGGGTGAGGGTGAGGGTGAGGGTTAGGGTTAGGGAGAGTGTTACTGTTAGAGTTAGTGTGAGGGTGAGTGTGAGGGTAAGGTTTGTCTTAGGCTTAGGCTTAGTTTTAGGCTGAGCCTAAGGGTGAGGGTGAGGGTTAGGGTTAGGTTGAGGGTTATGGACAGGGTGAGGGTTAGCGTTAGGGTTAGGGTTATTGGTAGGATTAGGTTAGGTTGTAAGTTACTGTGAGGGTGAGTGTAAGGGTTAGGATTAGGGTGAAATTTAGGTTTAGTGATAGGGTTAGAGTTATGGTTAGGGTAAGGGTGAGGTTTAGGGTTAGAGTTAGGTTTAGTGTTAGGGTTAGGTTTAGGGTTAGGATGAGTGTGAGGGTGACAGTGAGGCTTAGGGTGTGGGTGAGGGTGAGTGTGAGTGTTAGGCTTAGGGTTAGGGTTAGGTTTAGTGTGAGGGTGAAGTTGAGGGTTAGTGTTAGGAGTAACGTTAGGTTTAAAGTTAGGCTGAGGGTGAGCGTGAGTGTGAGAGTGACGGTTAGGGTTAGGTTTAGGTTGAGGGTTAGGGTTATTGTGAGGGTTATGGTGAGGGAAAGTCTAAAGGTTAAGGTTACAGTGAGGGTTAGGGTTAGGATTAGGGTTATTGCTAGTGTTAGGTTAGTGTTAATTTTGCGGTGAGGGTGAGGCTGAGGGTGAGGTTTATGGTTAGGTTTAGGGTTAGGGTTAGGGTTAGGGTTAGGATTAGGCTTAGGGTTAAGATATGGGCTAGGGGAGGGTGAGGGTTAGGGTGAGGGTTAGGTTTCGGGTTATTGTTAAGTTTAGGGTTGGGGTTAGGGATAGGCTTAGTGTTAGGCAGAGGGGGAGGGTGATTGTGAGGATTAGGGTTAGGGAGAGTGTTACTGTTAGGGTTAGGGTGAGGGTGAGTGTGAGGGTAAGGTTTAGTCTTAGTCTTAGGCTTAGGTTTAGGCTGAGCCTAAGGGTGAGGGTGAGGGTTAGGGTTAGGGTGAGGGTTATGGACAGGGTGAGGGTTAGCGTTAGGGTTAGGGTTATTGGTAGGATTAAGGTTAGGTTGAAAGTTACTGTGAGGGTGAGGGTTAGGGTTAGGGTTAGGGTGAAGTTTAGGTTTAGGGATAGGGTTAGAGTTAGGGTTAGGGTAAGGGTGAGGTTTAGGTTTAGAGTTAGGTTTAGTGTTAGGGTTAGGGTTAGGGTGAGGATGAGTGTGATGGTGAGAGTGAGGCTTAGGTGTGGGTGAGGGTGAGTGTGAGGGTTAGGCTTAGGGTTAGGTTTAGTGTTAGTGTGAGGGTGAAGTTGAGGGTTAGTGTTAGGAGCAGCGTTAGTTTTAAAGTTAGGCTGAGTGTGAGCGTGAGGGTGAGAGTGAGGGTTAGGATTAGAGTTAGGTTGAGGGTTAGGGTTATTGTGAGGGTTATGGTGAGGGTAAGGCTAAAGGTTAAGGTTAGGGTTACAGTGAGGGTTAGGGTTAGGGTTATTGTTAGTGTTAGGTTAGTGTTAAGTTTACAGTGAGGGTGAGGCTGAGGGTGAGGTTTATGGTTAGGTTTAGGGTTAGGTTTAGTGTTAGGGTTAGGGTTATGCATAGGGTTAGGGTATCGGCTAGGGTGAGGTTGAGGGTTAGGATGAGGGTTAGGCTTAGCGTTAGTGTTAAGTTTAGGGTTGGGGTTAGGGATAGGATTAGTTTTAGGCGGAAGGTGAGGGTGAGGGTGAGGGTTAGGGTTAGGTTGAGGGTTATGTTTAATGTGACAGTTAGGGTTAGGGTTAGGGTTAGTGTGAGGTTAGGTGGGGCTTAGGGTGAGAGTGGGGATTAGGGTTAGCTTTAGTGTTAGGGTGAGGGTTAGGGTGAGGGTTAGGATGAGGGTGAGGCTTAGGTTGAGGGTGAGGGTTAGAGTTAGGTTTAAGTGAGGGTTAGGGTTATGGTGAGGTTTAGGATTAGGTTTAGGGTGAGGGTTAGGGTTCAGGTGAGCTTGAGTGTTAGGGTGTGGGTGATGGTTAGGGTTAGATTGAGAGTTAAGGTGACAGTTAGGGTTAGGGTGAGGGTGAGAGTTACGGTTAAGGTGAGCATTAGGGTGAGGGTTAGGATTAGGGTATGTGTGAGGATTAGGGTTAGGGTTAGGGTTATGGTGATGGTAATGGTTAAGGTGAGGTTTAGGGTGAGGTTGAGGGTGAGGGTTAGTGTTAGTTTTATGGTTAGGGTGATGTTACGGTGAGGTTTAGGCTTATGGTGAGGGTGAGGATTAGGGTTAGGGTTAGGGTGAGGGTTGGAGTTAGTGTGAGTGTTCGGGATAGGGTTGGGTTTAGGGTGAGGGTCAGGGTTATGGTGAGGTTTAGAGTTAGGTTGAGGGTGAGGGTGAGGTTTAGGGTTAGGATTAGGGTTAGGGTTAGGGTTAGGCTGAGGGTGAGTCTGAGGGTGAGGGATAGGGATAGGTTGAGGATTAGGGTTAGTGTAAGGGTCAGGTTGAGGCTTAGGGTTAGAATTAGGAAAAGGGTTTGGTTGAGGGTTAGGGTTAGGGTGAGGGTGAGTGTTAGGGTTAGTGTGGGGGTTAGGGTGAGGGTTAGTTTGAGAGGTAGGTTTAGGGATAGGGTTAGGGTGAGTTTTAGGTTTAGTGTGAGGGTTAAGGTTAGGTTTAGGGTGAGGGTTAAGTTGAGCATTAGAGTGAGGGTTAGGGTTAGGTTTAGGGTTAGGGTGAGGGTTAGGGTGAGGTTTAGTGTTAGTGTTAGGGTTAGGGTTAGTGTGAGCGTTAGGGGGAGGTTTAGGGTTAGAGTGAGGGTTAGGGAGAGGTTGAGGGTTAGGGATAGTGTAAGGGTTAGGATTAGGTTTACAGTTAAGGTTAGGGTTAGGTTTGGGATTAGGTTGAGGGTGAGGGTTATGGTTATCCTTACGGTTAGGGTTAGGTTTAGGGTGAGGGTTAGGGATAGGGTTAGGGTTAGGATGAGGGTGAGGGTGAGGGTTAGGGTTAGGTTTAGGGTGAGGGTTAGGATTAAGGTGAGGGTTAAGGTTAGGGTGACGGTGAGGGTAAGGGTTAGGGTGAGGGCTAGGTTTAGGGTTAGGGTTAGGTTGAGGTTAAGGTTTAGGGTGAGTGTGAGGTTGAGGGTTTGGTTTAGGATGAGGCTTAGGTTTAGGGTTAGGCTTTGGGTGAGGGTGAGGTTGAGGGTAAGAGTTAGGTTTAGCGTGAGGGTTAGTGTTATGGTTAGGGTTACGGTGAGGGTGAGGGTTTGGGTGATGGTAAGGGTGAGGGTGAGGTTGAGGGTTAGGTATAGAGTGAGGGTTAGGGTTATGATTAAAATGAGGGTGAGGTTTAGGGTGAGTGTTAGGGTGAGTTGAGGTTTAGGGTTTGCATTAGGATAAGGGTTAGGGTTAGGTGAGTTTTAGCGTTAGGATTAGGGTGAGGGTGAGGTTGAGGATGAGTGTTAGGTTTAGGCTGAAGTGTAGGGTTAGGGTTAGGGATAGGGTAAGGATTAGGGTTAGGGTTAAGTTTAGGGTGAGTGTTATGCTGAAGGGTAGGTTTCGGGTTAGGGTGAGGGTTAGGGTTAGGGTTAGGGTTAGGGTTAGCGTTAGGGTGAGGTTGAGGTTGAGGGTAAGGTTTAGGGTGATGGTTAGGGTGAGGTTGAGGTTTAGGGTTAGCATTAGGTTTAGAGTTAGCCTTAGGCTAAGTTTTAGGGTTAGGATTAGGGTTGGGGTGTGGGTGAGGGCTAGTGTTAGCAATAGGGTTAGGTTTAGGATTAGGGTTAGTGTGAGGGTTAGGGATAGGCTTATGGTAAGGATGAGGGTAAGGGTTAGGGTTATGGTGAGGGTGAGGGTGAGGGTTAGGGTTAGGGTTAGTTTTAGCGTGAGGGCTAGGGTGAGGTTGAGGGTTTGGTTGAGGGATATTGTGAGGGTATTAGTTTCGGTTAGGAAAAGGTTAGAGTTAGGGTTAGGGTGAGGATTTGGGTGAGGCTGAGGTTTAAGTTGAGGATTAGGGTTAGGGTGAGGATTAGGGTTAGGGTTAGGTTAAGGGTGAGAATTAGGGTGATGTTTAGGGTGAGGGTAAGGTTTAGGGCGTGGGTGAGGGTGAGGGTGAGGGTTAGGGTGTAGGTGAGGGTTATGGTTAGGGTGAGGGCTAGGGTTAGGGTTATGGTTAGGGTGAGGTTTAGGTTTAGCGTGAGGGTGAGGGTGAAGGTTAGGTATAGGATTACGCTTGGGTGTAGGGTTAGGCTTAGTGTGAGGGTCAGAGTTAGGGTTTAGGGTCAGGTTTAGGGTTATGGTTCGGGTTAGGGCTAGGGTGAGGGTTAGGGTTAGGGTGAGGTTTAGGGTGAGGTGAGGGTTAGGATTGGGATTACGGTTAGTTTTAGGGTGAGGGTAAGTGATAGGGTTAGGGTTAGTCTGAGGGTGAGGGTTAGGGTTAGGTTTAGAGTTAGGGTGAGGGTGAGGGTTAGGGTTAGGTTTTGTATTAGGTTTAGGGTTAGTGTAAGGCTGAGGGTGAGGTTGAGGGTGAGGGTGACGGTTAGGGTGAGGGTTAGGTTTAGGGTTAGGTTTAGGATGAGGGTTAGGCTGAGCGTTAGGGTTATTGTTCGGGAAAGGATAAGTGTTAGGGTGGGAGTGAGGTTTAGGGTTAGGCTTAGGGTTAGGGTGACGGTTAGTGTGAGGTTTAGTGTTTGGTTTAGGTTTAGGGTTAGTGTGAGTGTTAGCGTTAGGGTAAGGGTTAGTATGAGTGTTAGGGTGATGTTGAGGGATAGGGTTAAGGTGAGGGTAAGGGTTAGGGCGAGTTTTAGGGTGAGGCTGAGGGTTAATGTAGCATTAGGTGTAAGGTGAGGGTGAGGGTGATGGTGAGGCTTAGCATAAGTGTTAGGGATTGGGTGACTATTAGGGTTAGGGTTAGGTTTAGGGTGACGCTTATGCTAAGGGGTAGGGTTAGGGTTAGTGTTAGGGTGAGGGTTAGGGTGTGGGTTAATGTTAGGGTTAGGGTGAGGTTGAGGGTGAGGGTAAGGGTTAGGGTGAGGGTTATGGTGAGGTTGAGGTTAAGGGTTAGCATTAGGGTTAGGGTTAGGGTTAAGATTAGTGTTAGGGTGAGGGTGAGGGCTAGTGTAACCATTAGGGTTAGGATTAGGGTTAAGGTGAGGGTGAGGTTTAGTGTGAGGGAGAGGGTTAGTTTGAGGGTTAGGGTGAGGGTGAGGTATTTGGTTAGGAAAGGCTTAGGGTTAGGGTTAGGGTGAGGATTAGGGAGAGTGTGAGGTTTAAGTTGAGGATTAGGGTTAGGGTGAGGATTGGGGTTAAGGTTAGGGTTTGGGTTAGGGTTAGGGTGATGTTTAGGGTGAGGGTGATGGTTAGGGTGAGGGTGAGGCTGAGAGTGTGGGTGAGGGTGTAGGTGAGGGTTAGGGTGATGTTGATGGTTGGGGTGATGGTGAGAGTTAGGGTAAAGGTGAGGGTGAGGGTTCGGTTAGGGTTAGGGTGAGGGTTAGGGTTAGGGTTAGGGTTAGTGTGAGGATACGGGTTAGGGCGAAGGTGAGGGTTAGGGTTAGCGTTAGGGTTAGGGTTAGGTTTAGGATGAGGGTTAAGGTGAGGTTTAGGGTTAGTATGAGGTTGAGGGTTAGAGTTAGGTTTAGGGTGAGGGTTAGGGTTAGGGTTAGGGTTAGAGTGAGGGTTAGTGTGAGGGTTAGGGTTAGGATGAGGGTTAGGCTGAGAGTTAAGTTTTGGGTTAGGGTGAGGGTGAGGTTAGGTTTTGGATTAGGGTTAAGGTTAGGGATAGGGTTATGATTAGTGTGAGGGTTTTGGTTAGGTTTAGGTTTAGAGTTAGGGTGAGGGTTAGGGTTAGTGTTTGGATTAGTGTTAGGATTAGGGTTAGGCTGAGGGTGAGGTTGAGGGTGAGGGTGAGGGTTAGGGTTAATGTGAGGTTTAGGGTTAGGATTAGCTTTAAGGTTAGGCTGAGGGTTAGGTTTAGGTTTAGGGTTAGAATGAGGGTTAGGCTGAGGGTTAGGTTTAGGTTTCAGGTGAGGGTAAGGGTTAGGGTGAGTTTTAGGGTGAAGGTGAGGGTTAGGTTAAGGCTTAGGGTTAGGGTGAGGGTTAGGGTTAGGTTAAGGGTGAGGGTGAGGTTTCGGGTGACGGTGAGGGTGAGGGTTAGGGTTAGGTGAGGGTTAGGGATAGGGTTGGGGTTAGGTTGAAGTTTAGGGTTAGGGTTAGGGTTAGAGTTAGGGTGAGGGTGAGTGTGAGGTTTAGGGTTAGGTTAGGGTTAGGCTGAGGGTTAGGGTGAGGGTGTGGGTGAGGTTTAGGGTTAGGATGAGGGTTAGATTTTGGGTTAGGGTTAGGGTTGGGTTGAGGGTTAGGTTTAGGGTTAGGAAGTGGGTTTGGCTGAGGGTTATGTTTATGGTTAGGGTGAGGTTTAGGGTTAGTGTGAGGTTTAGGATGAGTGTTAGGGTGATGGTGAGGGATAGGTTTAAGGTGAGGGTAAGGGTTAGGGCGAGTTTTAGGGTGAGGCTGAGGGTTA